>NC_079407.1:475909-500909 GCF_029220125.1 Pseudoliparis swirei
ACCCTGGTCCAGAAGAGCGTGTCCAGTCTGGACCAACGCTTTGAAAACGCTCAGGACAAACTGCTGGAGAGTCTGTACGGGACCAAGAAGGTACTGGTACTGCTGGTACTACAGGTACTACAGGTACTGGATCTAACTGGTTGTTACTGGTTCTAACTGGTTGTTGGATTCCAGGAATCTTCTGCTACTGAAGACGCTCATGAAAAGTAGAAACTGGTTTCTATCTGATTTCAACTGGTTTTGGAAACCAGGACGGTTCCCCCTGCTGTTGTTACTGGGGGCATGAACCAGGTTCTAGCGGGCCTGTGTGGGTACCGACGGTCCTTGGTCCTTGCTGGTGTTCTACTTCCTGTCAGCACGTGTGTGTAACTGCTGGTGGTCTGTTGCAGTCCTGCACCCCCCGCTGGCAGACCTGCATCGGGAACACGGACGACACCCTGGGCTTCGCTCTGGGGGCGCTGTTCGTCAAGGCCACCTTCGACAAGCACAGCAAGGACATCGTGAGTCAAGAACACCTGGATCCGCTGGTCCTGGATCAGGTGGTCCTGGATCTGCTAGTCCTGGATCAGGTGGTCCTGGATCAGGTGGTCCTGGATCTGCTGGTCCTGGATCAGGTGGTCCTGGATCCGCTGGTCCTGGATCCGATGGTCCTGGATCTGCTAGTCCTGGATCAGGTGGTCCTGGACCCGCTGGTCCTGGATCCGCTGGTCCTGGATCTGCTAGTCCTGGATCAGGTGGTCCTGGACCCGCTGGTCCTGGATCAGCGTGTGCGGGACCAGGTGCAGGTCTGATCCCGTGACTCCGCCCCTCAGGCCGAGGAGATGATCAACGAGATCCGCTCAGCGTTCAAAGAAACTCTGGACCGGATCACCTGGATGGACGAGCACACGAGACTGGCTGCTAAAGACAAGGTGCAGACAGACAGGAGGACAGACAGGAGGACAGACAGGAGGACAGAGAGGAGGACAGACATGAGGACAGACAGGAGGACAGACAGGAGGACAGAGAGGAGGACAGACATGAGGACAGACAGGAGGACAGACATGAGGACAGACAGGAGGACAGAGAGGAGGACAGAGAGGAGGACAGACATGAGGACAGAGAGGAGGACAGACAGGAGGGCAGACAGGAGGACAGAGAGGAGGACAGACAGGAGGACAGAGAGGGGGACAGACAGGAGGACAGAGAGGAGGACAGACAGGAGGACAGACAGGAGGACAGACAGGAGGACAGAGAGGAGGACAGACATGAGGACAGACAGGAGGACAGAGAGGAGGACAGAGAGGAGGACAGACAGGAGGACAGACATGAGGACAGAGAGGAGGACAGACATGAGGACAGACAGGAGGACAGAGAGGAGGACAGACATGAGGACAGAGAGGAGGACAGACATGAGGACAGACAGGAGGACAGAGAGGAGGACAGACATGAGGACAGAGAGGAGGACAGACAGGAGGGCAGACAGGAGGACAGAGAGGAGGACAGACAGGTGGACAGACAGGTGGACAGACAGGTGGCGGTCTCAGTGTCTCTCTCTCCTTTAGGCCGATGCGATCTACGACATGATCGGTTTCCCAGAATTCATCCTGGACCCCAAAGAGCTGGACGACGTGTTTGACGGGGTGAGTGACAGGTAGACAGGTGTCAGGTGTCTGGTGTCACGTGTCTGGTGTCTGGTGTCTGGTGTCACGTGTCTGGTGTCTGGTGTCTGGTGTCAGGTGTCAGGTGTCAGGTGTCTGGTGTCTGGTGTCTGGTGTCTGGTGTCTGGTGTCTGGTGTCACGTGTCTGGTGTCTGGTGTCTGGTGTCTGGTGTCTGGTGTCAGGTGTCAGGTGTCTGGTGTCTGGTGTCTGGTGTCTGGTGTCACGTGTCTGGTGTCTGGTGTCTGGTGTCTGGTGTCTGGTGTCTGGTGTCACGTGTCTGGTGTCTGGTGTCTGGTGTCACGTGTCTGGTGTCTGGTGTCAGGTGTCTGGTGTCTGGTGTCTGGTGTCTGGTGTCTGGTGTCTGGTGTCTGGTGTCACGTGTCTGGTGTCTGGTGTCACGTGTCTGGTGTCTGGTGTCTGGTGTCTGGTGTCTGGTGTCACGTGTCTGGTGTCTGGTGTCTGGTGTCACGTGTCTGGTGTCTGGTGTCACGTGTCTGGTGTCTGGTGTCTGGTGTCTGGTGTCTGGTGTCAGGTGTCTGGTGTCTGGTGTCACGTGTCTGGTGTCACGTGTCTGGTGTCTGGTGTCTGGTGTCTGGTGTCACGTGTCTGGTGTCACGTGTCTGGTGTCACGTGTCTGGTGTCTGGTGTCTGGTGTCTGGTGTCAGGTGTCTGGTGTCACGTGTCTGGTGTCACGTGTCTGGTGTCTGGTGTCTGGTGTCACGTGTCTGGTGTCTGGTGTCTGGTGTCTGGTGTCACGTGTCTGGTGTCACGTGTCTGGTGTCTGGTGTCACGTGTCTGGTGTCTGGTGTCTGGTGTCACGTGTCTGGTGTCTGGTGTCTGGTGTCTGGTGTCTGGTGTCAGGTGTCAGGTGTCACGTGTCTGGTGTCTGGTGTCTGGTGTCTGGTGTCTGGTGTCTGGTGTCTGGTGTCTGGTGTCTGGTGTCTGGTGTCTGGTGTCTGGTGTCTGGTGTCTGGTGTCTGGTGTCTGGTGTCTGGTGTCTGGTGTCACGTGTCTGGTGTCTGGTGTCTGGTGTCTGGTGTCTGGTGTCTGGTGTCTGGTGTCTGGTGTCACGTGTCTGGTGTCTGGTGTCTGGTGTCTGGTGTCTGGTGTCTGGTGTCTGGTGTCACGTGTCTGGTGTCTGGTGTCTGGTGTCACGTGTCTGGTGTCTGGTGTCTAGTGTCTGGTGTCTGGTGTCTGGTGTCTGGTGTCTGGTGTCTGGTGTCTAGTGTCTGGTGTCTAGTGTCTGGTGTCTAGTGTCTGGTGTCTGGTGTCTGGTGTCTAGTGTCTGGTGTCTGGTGTCACGTGTCTGGTGTCTGGTGTCTGGTGTCTGGTGTCTGGTGTCACGTGTCTGGTGTCTGGTGTCACGTGTCTGGTGTCTGGTGTCTGGTGTCACGTGTCTGGTGTCTGGTGTCACGTGTCTGGTGTCTGGTGTCTGGTGTCACGTGTCTGGTGTCTGGTGTCTGGTGTCACGTGTCTGGTGTCTGGTGTCTGGTGTCACGTGTCTGGTGTCTGGTGTCTGGTGTCACGTGTCTGGTGTCTGGTGTCTGGTGTCACGTGTCTGGTGTCTGGTGTCTGGTGTCTGGTGTCACGTGTCTGGTGTCTGGTGTCACGTGTCTGGTGTCTGGTGTCTGGTGTCTGGTGTCAGGTGTCTGGTGTCTGGTGTCTGGTGTCACGTGTCTACCTGTCTCTCTCTCTCCAGTACGACGTGGCTGACGACGGCTTCTTCCAGAACATGTTGAACTTCTACAATTTCTCGTCGCGCGTGATGGCCGACCAGCTGAGGAAGACCCCCAACAAGGACCAGTAAGACCAGCACCCCCTGTAGACCACCACACCCACAGGGACCAGTAAGACCAGCACCCCCTGTAGACCACCACACCCACAGGGACCAGTGAGACCAGCACCCCCTGTAGACCACCACACCCACAGGGACCAGTAAGACCAGCGCCCTGTAGACCACCACACCCACAGGGACCAGTGAGACCAGCACCCCCTGTAGACCACCACACCCACAGGGACCAGTGAGACCAGCACCCCCTGTAGACCACCACACCCACAGGGACCAGTGAGACCAGCACCCCCTGTAGACCACCACACCCACAGGGACCATTGAGACCAGCACCCCCTGTAGACCACCACACCCACAGGGACCAGTAAGACCAGCACCCCCTGTAGACCACCACACCCACAGGGACCAGTGAGACCAGGCTCCTGTCTGTCCCTCGGGGACATGTGTCCTGCCTCCTGCCTCCTGTGTCCTGTGTCCTGCCTCCTGTGTCCTGTGTCCTGCCTCCTGTGTCCTGCCTCCTGTCTCCTGTGTCCTGTGTCCTGCCTCCTGTCTCCTGTGTCCTGTGTCCTGCCTCCTGTGTCCTGTCTCCTGTGTCCTGCCTCCTGTGTCCTGCCTCCTGTGTCCTGTGTCCTGTGTCCTGCCTCCTGTGTCCTGTCTCCTGTGTCCTGCCTCCTGTGTCCTGTATCCTGCCTCCTGTGTCCTGTGTCCTGCCTCCTGTCTCCTGTGTCCTGCCTCCTGTGTCCTGTGTCCTGTGTCCTGCCTCCTGTGTCCTGCCTCCTGCCTCATGTGTCCTGTGTCCTGTCTCCTGTGTCCTGTGTCCTGCCTCCTGTGTCCTGTCTCCTGTGTCCTGCCTCCTGTGTCCTGCCTCCTGTGTCCTGTGTCCTGTGTCCTGCCTCCTGTGTCCTGCCTCCTGTGTCCTGCCTCCTGTGTCCTGTGTCCTGCCTCCTGTGTCCTGCCTCCTGTCTCCTGTGTCCTGCCTCCTGTGTCCTGTGTCCTGTGTCCTGCCTCCTGTGTCCTGCCTCCTGTGTCCTGTGTCCTGCCTCCTGTGTCCTGCCTCCTGTGTCCTGCCTCCTGTGTCCTGTGTCCTGTCTCCTGTGTCCTGCCTCCTGTGTCCTGCCTCCTGTGTCCTGTCTCCTGTGTCCTGCCTCCTGTGTCCTGTCTCCTGTGTCCTGCCTCCTGTGTCCTGTGTCCTGCCTCCTGTGTCCTGCCTCCTGTGTCCTGCCTCCTGTGTCCTGCCTCCTGTGTCCTGTGTCCTGTGTCCTGCCTCCTGTGTCCTGCCTCCTGTGTCCTGCCTCCTGTGTCCTGTGTCCTGCCTCCTGTCTCCTGTGTCCTGCCTCCTGTGTCCTGCCTCCTGTGTCCTGCCTCCTGTGTCCTGTGTCCTGTGTCCTGTGTCCTGCCTCCTGCCTCCTGTGTCCTGTGTCCTGCCTCCTGTGTCCTGTGTCCTGTGTCCTGCCTCCTGTGTCCTGCCTCCTGTGTCCTGCCTCCTGTGTCCTGCCTCCTGTGTCCTGTGTCCTGCCTCCTGTCTCCTGCCTCCTGTGTCCTGCCTCCTGTGTCCTGCCTCCTGTGTCCTGTGTCCTGTGTCCTGTGTCCTGTGTCCTGCCTCCTGTGTCCTGCCTCCTGTGTCCTGTGTCCTGCCTCCTGTGTCCTGCCTCCTGTGTCCTGTGTCCTGTGTCCTGCCTCCTGTGTCCTGTGTCCTGTGTCCTGCCTCCTGTGTCCTGCCTCCTGTGTCCTGTGTCCTGCCTCCTGTGTCCTGCCTCCTGTGTCCTGCCTCCTGTGTCCTGCCTCCTGTGTCCTGTGTCCTGCCTCCTGTGTCCTGTGTCCTGCCTCCTGTGTCCTGCCTCCTGTCTCCTGTGTCCTGCCTCCTGTGTCCTGCCTCCTGTGTCCTGTGTCCTGCCTCCTGTGTCCTGCCTCCTGTGTCCTGTCTCCTGTGTCCTGTCTCCTGCCTCCTGTGTCCTGCCTCCTGTGTCCTGCCTCCTGTGTCCTGTGTCCTGCCTCCTGTGTCCTGTCTCCTGTGTCCTGTGTCCTGCCTCCTGTGTCCTGCCTCCTGTGTCCTGCCTCCTGTGTCCTGTGTCCTGCCTCCTGTGTCCTGCCTCCTGTGTCCTGTGTCCTGCCTCCTGTGTCCTGCCTCCTGTGTCCTGTGTCCTGCCTCCTGTGTCCTGTGTCCTGCCTCCTGTGTCCTGCCTCCTGTGTCCTGTCCTGTGTCCTGCCTCCTGTGTCCTGCCTCCTGTGTCCTGCCTCCTGTGTCCTGCCTCCTGTGTCCTGCCTCCTGTCTCCTGTGTCCTGCCTCCTGTGTCCTGTCTCCTGTGTCCTGTCTCCTGCCTCCTGTGTCCTGCCTCCTGTGTCCTGTCTCCTGTGTCCTGCCTCCTGTGTCCTGCCTCCTGTGTCCTGTCTCCTGTGTCCTGCCTCCTGTCTCCTGCCTCCTGTGTCCTGCCTCCTGTGTCCTGTGTCTTGTGTCCTGCCTCCTGCCTCCTGTGTCCTGCCTCCTGTCTCCTGTGTCCTGTGTCCTGTGTCCTGCCTCCTGTCTCCTGTGTCCTGTCTCCTGTGTCCTGTCTCCTGCCTCCTGTGTCCTGCCTCCTGTGTCCTGTGTCCTGGCTCCTGTGTCCTGTGTCCTGCCTCCTGTGTCCTGTCTCCTGTGTCCTGCCTCCTGTGTCCTGCCTCCTGTGTCCTGTCTCCTGTGTCCTGCCTCCTGTCTCCTGTGTCCTGTGTCCTGTCTCCTGCCTCCTGTGTCCTGCCTCCTGTCTCCTGTGTCCTGTGTCTTGTGTCCTGCCTCCTGTCTCCTGTGTCCTGCCTCCTGTGTCCTGCCTCCTGTCTCCTGTGTCCTGCCTCCTGTGTCCTGTGTCCTGTCTCCTGTGTCCTGTCTCCTGCCTCCTGTGTCCTGCCTCCTGTGTCCTGCCTCCTGTGTCCTGTGTCCTGGCTCCTGTGTCCTGTGTCCTGGCTCCTGTGTCCTGTATCCTGTGTCCTGCCTCCTGTGTCCTGTGTCCTGTGTCCTGCCTCCTGTGTCCTGTGTCCTGTGTCCTGTGGTCAACATCATGAATCACATGTTTCAGTTTGAGCTCATTTAAAAAGATCGAAAGAGGAATCAAGTTATGCTCTCCTCCTTGTCTCCTCTCCTCCTCTCCTCGTCTCTTTCCTCCTCTCCTCTCCTCTCCTTTCCTCCTCTCCTCGTCTCCTCTCCTTGTCTCCTCTCCTCGTCTCCTCCAGGTGGAGCATGACTCCTCCCACAGTGAATGCCTACTACATGCCGACGAAGAACGGCATCGTCTTCCCTGCTGGGATTCTCCAGGCGCCGTTCTACGCCCACGACCACCCCAAGTCTGTCCCCTGACCTGTCTCTCTCTCTGTCTGTCTCTCTCTCTCTCTCTCTCTCTGTCTCTCTCTCTCTCTGTCTCTCTCTCTCTCTCTCTCTCTCTCTGTCTCTCTCTCTGTCTCTCTCTCTCTCTGTCTCTCTCTCTCTGTCTCTCTCTCTGTCTGTCTCTCTCTCTCTCTCTCTCTCTGTCTCTCTCTCTGTCTGTCTCTCTCTCTCTCTCTCTCTCTCTGTCTCTCTCTCTGTCTCTCTCTCTCTCTGTCTCTGTCTCTCTCTCTCTGTCTCTCTCTCTCTCTGTCTGTCTCTCTCTCTGTCTCTGTCTCTCTCTCTCTGTCTCTCTCTCTCTCTCTCTGTCTCTCTCCCTCTCTGTTTCTGTCATGAGCTCAGCAGCCTGTAGGGGGCGCTGTCTGAACCTGGTTTTAAACCTGTATATGATATATATTTATTTATATATATATTAGGGCTGTCAGCGTTAACGCGTTAATCTATGCGATTAATTTGGCCGCGTTAACGCACTAAAATATTTTAACGCAACTTTATTTTTTATATACTTTATTAATCCACAAGGGGAAATTAGTTCTCTGCATTTAACCCATCCTTAGTTATTAAGGAGCAGTGGGCTGCAGTGATGCGCCCGGGAAGCAACTGGGGGTTCAGTGCCTTGCTCAAGGACACTTCGACTTGCTTCCGGTGTTAGTTGAAGTTTTTACACTCAAACCGAGTGTCAAACCGCGGCAGTACGGTTTAACACTGTTTCCGTTTTTAAAACAATTATTTCTCCGCGAAAATAAGGATCATAAATGAGTTTAACTCGTGGATGAATCAGTCGGGTTTCCTCCTGCTCCTCCTTCCTCCCGTCTCCCCCTCTGATACTCAGAGGAACGGAGGGGCGACGTGTCGGGGGACGCGGCGCGGAAAGAACTCGTCACACGAAACCTTCACCGTGATTGGTCAATCCGTTTGTCTGTCAACATTTCGGGAAGAAACAACCAATGATCACTCAGTAAATCACAAAGGACCTCCCACCTCACAGGTGAGGCTCATTAGCAGACTGTCAGTCAGAGAACCAGAGAACACGGCGCGAGGACAACTGAGCCTCATTGAATAGAGCTGAGATTGTTCTGGAATGTTTGATGTAGAACACGTGGGGGTGTGTCACATGCAAACGCCTTTAAAAGGTGAATTTACATTGTTTTGTAAAATAGAGACATGAGCCTCCAGAGGGTTAATGTGACATATGTGAATGTCAGTCAGTCACCAAGGCCACTGGTTCTGCTGTTCAGTGGTAAAGATGACAGGACCAATTTTTACTAATCTGATGTTTCACTGAAGAAACAATTTATCATCCACAATATTAAATATCTCGCTGGCACTGTATATGTAGGAGCCTCTTTGAAAACACAGCTCTGTGTGAAGTTTTGTCTTTAAAAAGAAGGAAACAACTTTTAATCGCAATTTCAAAATGTGCGATTAATTAGTTAATTTGTTTTAATCGATTGACAGCCCTAATATACATATATATATATAATACATCTATACATATATATATATATAATACA
Organism: Pseudoliparis swirei; assembly: GCF_029220125.1. NCBI lineage: Eukaryota > Metazoa > Chordata > Actinopteri > Perciformes > Liparidae > Pseudoliparis > Pseudoliparis swirei. The sequence continues at coordinate 484,203 of NC_079407.1, forward strand.
TCTATACATATATATATATTATACATCTATACATATATATATATAATACATCTATACATATATATATATAATACATCTATACATATATATATAATACATCTACATATATATAATACATCTATACATATATATATATAATACATCTATACATATATATATTAGTGCTGTGAAAAATAACGCGTTAACTCAGTTAATTAAATTACAGGTTTAACTAGTTGGTCAACAACTCTTCTCTCGGCTCGCGCAGCAGAGCTCCGATGCTGCGCGCGCACTGGTGAGCAATGCAGGGCTCTCAAGTGTCACGCATTGAACGTGAGACTCACGCATTTCGGTCTTAACTCACGCACTCCCGCCACACATCGTATTTCTCACGCTGAAAAAAACTCTCGGCTCTTTAATCCACAGAAACCTGTGATTAACCTGATTAAAAATGTTAATCGTTTCACAGCCCTAATACATATATATATATAATACATCTATACATATATATATATAATACATCTATACATATATATATATATATAATACATCTATACATATATATATATAATACATCTACACATATATATATATATATATATAATACATCTATACATATATATATATAACACATCTATACATACATATATATATATATATATATATATATATATATATGTATAGATGTATTTATATAATCCTGGTGTGTGTGTTCAGGGCCCTGAACTTCGGGGGCATCGGGGTCGTGATGGGTCATGAGCTCACGCACGCCTTTGACGATCAGGGTGAGTCCTCCTCCGTGATGTGTTCACTGCCCTCTGTAAAAGCGAGTGCCCCGGTCCATTGAGGCGTCCTTCCTGCCGCCTGCAGGCCGCGAGTACGACAAGGAGGGGAACCTGCGGCCGTGGTGGCAGAACTCGTCGGTGGAGGCGTTCCGCCAGCGGACCGAGTGCATGACGGAGCAGTACGACGGCTACACCGTCAACGGGGAGCACGTCAACGGGAAGCAGACGCTGGGCGAGAACATCGCCGACAACGGGGGCCTGAAGGCGGCCTATCACGTGAGTGACTACCAGTAACCACGCGCCTCACGGGCCTCACCGGGCCTCACCGGGCCTCACCGGGCCGCGGGTGTTGCGTCACTGCCAGTAACCGCGGTTCCCTCAGGCCTACCGGTCCTGGGTCCGGAGGAACGGGGAGGAGAAGAGGCTTCCTGCCGTCAACCTCACCAACGACCAGCTCTTCTTCCTGGGGTTCGCTCAGGTGAGTCCACACCCCGCCTCACGGGGGCGCTGATGACACTATATTATATTATACGATATTATATTATATTATACGATATTATATTATATTACACTATATTATATTATATTACACTATATTATACTATATTATATTATATTATATTACACTATATTATATTATGCGATCTTATATTATATTATATTATACGATATTATATTATACTATATTATATTATATTATATTACACTATATTATATTATACTATATTATATTATACTATATTATATTATATTACACTATATTATATTATATTATATTATACTATATTATATGATACTATATTATATTATACTATATTATATTATATTACACTATATTATATTATACTATATTATACTATATTATATTACACTATATTATATTATACTATATTATATTATTCTATATTATATTATACTATATTATAATATACTATATTATATGATATTATATAATATATAATATCATATAATATAGTATATTATAATATAATATAGAATAATATAATATAGTATAATATTGTATAATATTATATATCATATCATATCATATAATTTATATTATATGATATTATATGATATATAATATTATATTATACGATATTATATTATTCTATATTATATTATAATATACTATATTATATTATTCTATATTATATTATAATATACTATATCATATTATATTATACAATATTATATAATATAATATTATATGATATTATATAATATTATAAGCCTGCTGCCTTTAAAGTCAACAACACACGGTGCTCTGTCTGTCTCAACGTTACCGTCGGCGCTGTGGGTTCCAGGTGTGGTGCTCGGTCCGGACACCGGAGAGCGCTCACGAGGGTCTGGTGACCGACCCCCACAGCCCCCCCCGGTACCGGGTCATCGGCACGCTCGCCAACTCGCCCGACTTCAGCCGCCACTTCAACTGCCCGACGGGGACGCCGATGAACACCGGGCGGCGCTGTGAGGTCTGGTAGACCGGCTGGGGGGGGCGTGGTCAATGAGATCAGGCGGTGGCTCGGTAGGTTGGAGGTTCAGAGGCGATCGGCTGTTGGTGAGGATGACGAGCTGAGGTCTTCATCCTGTGATAGAGACGAGCAGAACAACTTCCTGTCGGAACGAACTCAATGGACTGGAGGAGGAGGAGGAGGAGGAAGAGGAGGAGGAGGAGGAAGAAGAAGAAGCCACATGGGACGATGTTGCTGATTTCTGATTTATCACCGTTGATTGATTTTTAATATTATGAATATTATGTTGTTAATATGCTTTGGCTTGTGTGTGTGTGTATTGTGTTACTCTCTGGTGACCTCACTGTGGTGACCTCACTGTGGTGACCTCATAGTGGTGACCTCACTGTGGTGACCTCATAGTGGTGACCTCACTGTGGTGACCTCATAGTGGTGACCTCATAGTGGTGACCTCACTGTGATGACCTCACTGTGGTGACCTCACTGTGATGACCTCACTGTGATGACCTCACTGTGATGACCTCATAGTGGTGACCTCACTGTGGTGACCTCATAGTGGTGACCTCACTGTGATGACCTCATAGTGGTGACCTCACTGTGGTGACCTCACTGTGGTGACCTCATAGTGGTGACCTCACTGTGGTGACCTCACTGTGGTGACCTCATAGTGGTGACCTCACTGTGGTGACCTCACTGTGATGACCTCACTGTGGTGACCTCACTGTGGTGACCTCACTGTGGTGACCTCATAGTGGTGACCTCACTGTGGTGACCTCATAGTGGTGACCTCACTGTGATGACCTCACTGTGATGACCTCACTGTGGTGACCTCATAGTGGTGACCTCACTGTGGTGACCTCATAGTGGTGACCTCACTGTGATGACCTCACTGTGGTGACCTCACTGTGGTGACCTCATAGTGGTGACCTCACTGTGGTGACCTCATAGTGGTGACCTCACTGTGATGACCTCACTGTGATGACCTCACTGTGATGACCTCATAGTGGTGACCTCACTGTGGTGACCTCATAGTGGTGACCTCACTGTGGTGACCTCATAGTGGTGACCTCACTGTGGTGACCTCATAGTGGTGACCTCACTGTGGTGACCTCACTGTGGTGACCTCATAGTGATGACCTCACTGTGGTGACCTCATAGTGGTGACCTCACTATGGTGACCTCATAGTGGTGACCTCACTGTGGTGACCTCATAGTGGTGACCTCACTGTGATGACCTCACTGTGATGACCTCACTGTGGTGACCTCATAGTGGTGACCTCACTGTGGTGACCTCATAGTGGTGACCTCACTGTGATGACCTCACTGTGATGACCTCACTGTGGTGACCTCATAGTGGTGACCTCACTGTGATGACCTTGTAGTGATGACCTCACTGTGGTGACCTCACTGTGATGACCTCACTGTGATGACCTCACTGTGGTGACCTCATAGTGGTGACCTCACTGTGTTGACCTCACTGTGATGACCTCACTGTGGTGACCTCACTGTGGTGACCTCACTGTGATGACCTCATAGTGGTGACCTCATAGTGGTGACCTCACTGTGGTGACCTCACTGTGATGACCTCATAGTGGTGACCTCACTGTGATGACCTCACTGTGGTGACCTCACTGTGATGACCTTGTAGTGATGACCTCACTGTGATGACCTCATAGTGGTGACCTCACTGTGGTGACCTCATAGTGATGACCTCTCTGTGGTGACCTCACTGTGGTGACCTCGTAGTGATGACCTCACTGTGATGACCTCATAGTGGTGACCTCACTGTGGTGACCTCACTGTGGTGACCTCACTGTGATGACCTCATAGTGGTGACCTCACTGTGGTGACCTCATAGTGATGACCTCGTAGTGATGACCTCACTGTGATGACCTCACTGTGATGACCTCATAGTGGTGACCTCATAGTGATGACCTCGTAGTGGTGACCTCACTGTGATGACCTCATAGTGGTGACCTCACTGTGGTGACCTCACTGTGATGACCTCATAGTGGTGACCTCACTGTGGTGACCTCATAGTGATGACCTCGTGGTGATGACCTCACTGTGATGACCTCACTGTGATGACCTCATAGTGGTGACCTCATAGTGATGACCTCGTAGTGGTGACCTCACTGTGGTGACCTCACTGTGGTGACCTCATAGTGATGACCTCGTAGTGATGACCTCACTGTGATGACCTCATAGTGGTGACCTCACTGTGGTGACCTCACTGTGGTGACCTCATAGTGATGACCTCGTAGTGATGACCTCACTGTGATGACCTCATAGTGATGACCTCACTGTGGTGACCTCATGGAGTCGTCCTTGTACAGAAGTCTCGTTCCTTCAGGGAGTTGTTTACTCGTGGTGTTTACGCTCCATGAGGTCATCAAGAGGAAAATGAAATGATTTCAGGTTTTAAGGATTATGAAGACGTTGAAACCTTCAACTAGTGAACCGCTGGAGGAAGAAGAGGAGGAAGAAGAGGAGGAAGAAGACTCATCGTGATGCACCATCAGCACCGCCTACTACGCGTTTAGGACGCAGCCTTCTTTCCTTCTTTCCTTCTTTCCTTCTTTCCTTCCTTTTTTCTTTTAAAAAATGCCTTAAAAGTAGAATAAATTTACACTTTCATTTGAATATATTACACTCCCGTCATATATCCAATATATATCCAATAATTAGCTCCTTCAAATATTAGTACCTTTAAGTTTGAGACTGAATTCAAGCTGAATAATTAAAATCTTTTAATTTAATTATCTTCAGTTTCCTCTCGTCCTCCCGTCCTCTCCTCCTCCCCTCCCCTCCTCTCGTCCTCCCGTCCTCCCGTCCTCCCCTCCTCCCGTCCTCCCGTCCTCCGTCCTCCCGTCCTCCCCTCCCGTCCTCCCCTCCTCTCCTCCTCTCGTCCTCTCCTCCTCTCGTCCTCCCGTCCTCTCGTCCTCCCCTCCTCTCCTCCTCCCCTCCTCTCGTCCTCCCTCCTCCTCCTCCTCCTCCCCCTCCTCTCGTCCTCCCATCCTCCCGTCCTCCCCTCCTCTCGTCCTCTCCTCCTCTCGTCTTCCCCTCCTCTCGTCCTCCCCTCCTCTCGTCCTCCCCTCCTCTCGTCCTCCCCTCCTCTCGTCCTCCCCTCCTCCCCATCTCTCGTCCTCTCGTCCTCCCGTCCTCTCTTCCTCTCGTCCTCCCCTCCTCTCGTCCTCCCCTCCTCTCGTCCTCCCCTCCTCTCGTCCTCCCGTCCTCCCGTCCTCCCCTCCTCTCGTCCTCCCCTCCTCTCGTCCTCCCCTCCTCCCCATCTCTCGTCCTCCCGTCCTCTCGTCCTCCCCTCCTCTCGTCCTCCCGTCCTCTCGTCCTCCCCTCCTCTCGCCCCCTCCTCCCCTCCTCCCTCCTCCCTCCTCTCGTCCTCCCGTCCTCTCCCCCTCTCGTCCTCCCCTCCTCTCGTCCTCCCGTCCTCCCCTCCTCTCGTCCTCCCTCCTCCCGTCCTCCCCTCCTCCCATCCTTCCGTCCTCCCCTCCTCTCCTCCTCCCGTCCTCTCGTCCTCTCCTCCTCCCTCTCTCCTCTCTCCCCCTCCTCTCGTCCTGTCCTCCCCTCCTCTCGTCCTCCCCTCCTCTCGTCCTCCCCTCCTCCCCTCCTCTCGTCCTCCCCTCCTCTCGTCCTCCCCTCCTCCCCTCCTCTCGTCCTCCCCTCCTCTCGTCCTCCCGTCCTCCGGTCCTCTCGTCCTCTGGAGTCTGGAATCCCGTGTCCAGACTCCAGAAGAACAACAGTCTGTACTCGTGTCCTTTGAATTGAGAAACGCTGAATGTGTTACCTCAACGTCATTACCCACAATCCCCTAGTGCTGCCGCTCTGACAGCAGGTGGAGCTGCTCACCTGGGTAACAGCACTCTGGTGTCTGTGCGTGTGCACGTGGGTGTGCACGCTTTTCCTGATGACGTCACAAACCGGTCCCGCGCAGCTCGTGCGTGTTGTAGTTTGTTCAAGAGAAGAAGAAGCTGCTTCCTGCCAAAGGTGTGTGTGTCTGTGTGTGTGTGTGTCTGTGCCCTCACAGGTGTATCGTATACAGGTGTGTGTACAGTAGAACTGATGTAGAATAAAGTCTGTCCTAAAGGGGGCGTCGCCACTCTCCTCGTCCAATCAGAGGGCTGCGTTACAAACATAATAAACACTGAATATCATAAAACTCTGTTCTTCTCTTATTTTGAAAACTGTTTGTGAAAACCTATTAGTATATATATATACAAAAATATATATACAAATATATATATATTTGTATATATATATATTTGTATATATACATATATATATATACAAATATATATATAGTTGTATATGTATATATATATATATTTGTATATATTTGTATATATCTCACATGATGGTGTGATGAACAAACCTGATTTGATTCTGACAGAAGAGGGGGCGGGGTTAAGGCAAGGGGCGGGGCTTATATAGTCTCAAAACTTACAGTAACACACTCAGACAGACAGACAGACAGAGAGAGACAGAGAGAGAGACAGAGAGAGAGACAGAGAGAGAGAGAGAGAGAGAGCTACCCGTCTCACATGAGCAGACACCAACTGTACAGGTGAGTGTGTGTGTGTGTGTGTGTGTGTGTGTGTGTGTGTGTGTGTGAGTGTGTAAGTGTGTGAGTGTGTGTGTGTGTCTGTGTGTGTGTATGTATGTATGTGCGTGAGTGTGTGTGTCTGTGTGTGTGTAAGTGTGTGTTTGTGTGAGTGTGTGTGTGTATGTATGTGCGTGAGTGTGTGTGTCTGTGTGTGTATGTGTGTGCGTGAGTGTGTGTGTGTCTGTGAGTGTGCATGTGTGTGCGTGAGTGTGTGAGTGTGTGTGTCTGTGTGTGTGCGTGTGTGTGGGTATGTGTGTGTATCTGTCTGTGTGTGTGTGTGTGAGTGTGTAAGTGTGTGTTTGTGTGAGTGTGTGTGTCTATGTGTGTGTGTGAGTGTGTGAGTGTGTGTGTGTGTCTGTGTGTGTGTGTTTTAATCAGGAGGTTGTTTGTCTTTAAACTGTTTAATAACATAAAAGTACAAATGTACGAATACCTCTCAGTATAAATACTCTGTTACAGCTAATGCACTAATACCTCTCAGTAAAGGTACTAATACACATTCCTTCAGTAGAAATATGACATCATACTTCTGATTTATGTTCATCAATCAAAGTACTATATCCTAAACGTCGTCGTAGTCAGATGATTAAACTACCATAATGTCCTAGACTGTGGTACTATTAAAGGTACTGAAGAGTTTCTGTGAGTCAATGTGAATATTTAGTCATTATATTGATTATTAAAACGTGATTCAGGCAGAATCAAACTTGATGTACACAGAATGTATTTATACTGTGAACAAGGTATTGATACATGTAATCAATACGTTTGCAGAAAAATCGTTTATTGGTAGTTTCTTCTTCACAGGAAATAAATCAACAGCTGAACTATTAAATAATAATAAAACTACAAATGTGTTTCATCTTCTCAGAAACTGAATCTCATCGATCAATCAACCAATTAACGAATCAATCAATAAATCAACCAATCAATCAACCAATCAGATGCTGTCTAACATGTAAATAGAAACATATTTGAAGACTGGAGGAAGTCAGCTGATCTCCGGGAGCCAATCAGAGCTGTCAAGATATTATTGATTATTGACCTTCATGATTGTGTCTTGTTGACAAACAAAATACTGAATGCTCATTGGCTCCACTGTTCCCACCAGGTGAGGGAGGATGAGGAGGAGAGGGGAGGGCACGGAGGACCTCATAGCAATGGAGGCAGAGAAAGGCTACGGCAGCATCACCACGGTAACAGTGTCACATGATCATTGATGGAAACAGGAAGTGGAAGTGAACAATGAAGATGAGGAAGATGAGGAGATGAGGAAGAGCGGCTCCAGTTTGTCGCTGGCTGAGGCTGAAGCGGTGAACGTCTGTCTTCAGCCTCATTAGCAACAAAGCTCCACTTCCTGTTCCCTCGTCTTTAGTGCAGCAGCGTTTAGTTCTCTGATTCATTCAACAAGTCAGTGAACGCCCCTCGAAAGGAGACCACTAAGTGCCCTCACTAGGACACGAGTCCTGCTTTAGCTTAGTGGCTAGCGTTAGCCTCTGACTTTACACATCAATCATTAAAGTTCAAGAGTGAAGATGATCTTGAGAAACCTGGAAGAGTCATCACGGTTTGTTTGTTTTGTGGAGTCATCGGGAATCAATTGGAGGAGGGAAGGGGACAAACTAGTGTGTTGTATATGAAACATGATTTGTGTTTGTTTACTTTCTGTTGTTGTTGCTGGTGAACAAAGAGGTTTCATGTACTCACCGGTCCTGAATGACCCTGTTATTATTACCCAGAATGCACCTGTTCAGCGTCCCGACAGGAACGTCTTCAGTGACGGGACGAGTCGAGTTGGTGAGTAAAAGGAACCATTGAGCTGGAAATATACTGGTCCTGAAGGACCCAGATCCACCTTACAAGAAGACCACCGACTGAGAGGGGAACAGCACATGAAGCTTCTATAGAGACCAGTACACCAGAAGGTCTAGAGGCTTCTATAGAGACTAGTACACCAGAAGGTCTAGAAGCTTCAATAGAGACCAGTACACCAGAAGGTCTAGAAGCTTCTATAGAGACCAGTACACCAGAAGGTCTAGAAGCTTCTATAGAGAGTAGTACACCAGAAGGTCTAGAAGCTTCTGTAGAGACCAGTACACCAGAAGGTCTAGAAGCTTCTATAGAGACCAGTACACCAGAATGTTTAGAAGCTTCTATAGAGACTAGTACACCAGAAGGTCTAGAAGCTTCTATAGAGACTAGTACACCAGAAGGTCTAGAAGCTTCTATAGAGACCAGTACACCAGAATGTTTAGAAGCTTCTATAGAGACTAGTACACCAGAATGTTTAGAAGCTTCTATAGAGACCAGTACACCAGAAGGTCTAGAAGCTTCTATAGAGACTAGTACACCAGAATGTTTAGAAGCTTCTATAGAGACTAGTACACCAGAAGGTCTAGAAGCTTCTATAGAGACTAGTACACCAGAATGTTTAGAAGCTTCTATAGAGACCAGTACACCAGAAGGTCTAGAAGCTTCTATAGAGACTAGTACACCAGAATGTTTAGAAGCTTCTATAGAGACCAGTACACCAGAAGGTCTAGAAGCTTCTGTAGAGACTAGTACACCAGAAGGTCTAGAAGCTTCTATAGAGACTAGTACACCAGAAGGTCTAGAAGCTTCTGTAGAGACTAGTACACCAGAAGGTCTAGGACAGGGGTCCCCAAACTTTTTCCTGAAAGGGCCACATAACGTTTCCCTTTACTGCTGGAGGGCCAGCCGGGGGGGGGGGTGCTAGTGAGAGTGTGCTCACTTGTGAGCGCATCACGGCTGAGCGATGCGCGCGCCACTCGCTGTGAGCGCTGCGCGTGCAGACAGCATTTAACGGAGCAGCGCGTGCGCTCTGATTGCTCTTTTAATGAAGTATCGATACTAAAAATATGCTAAATCACATCGTTTTTAACTTACGGGTACTTTGTTAGCATCGCTACACCGTGCAGCGTGACAGCAGCAGATGTAGCGGACTAACATTCAAGCTAACCTAACTTCCCAAACACTGTGGACATCTGAACGCTGATTGGCCGAGACGCGACACGTCCCATCAAAGATGTTTGGTTGTGAAGAAGAGCACCACTTCAGATTTTCTCCGCGTCTCACAGCAATCTCAACGGCAGCGGGCCAGGTGAAAAAAATAAGAAATCGGAACGCGTCTCTGGTATTGTTCAGGGGGCCGGTCCAAATGTGGAGGCGGGCCGGATTCGGCCCGCGGGCCGTAGTTTGGGGACCACTGGTCTAGAAGATATCTCTGCTTTCAATGTTATGCTCCTATTGGACAGATTTTGTGTTGGTGTGGGAGGAGCCTCTGAGCTCACGGGAGGAGGAGAGCAAAGGTGTTGGCCCCGCCCACCAGAAGGTCAGGAATGCGTTCCTGAACCAGCTGAGAGACTCCGGGTTGCTGCAGGAGCAGGTGAGTAAAACAAACTCCCACAAGTCAAACATCAAACGTCTTAGGACGTCTGAGCAAATGTTTGAACAGGAACCATGTTTACCCACGGAGACCGGAACCTGCAGGAGCAGGGCCTCATCACGCCACTATGGATGTACATATATATATATATATATATATGTGTATATATATATACACATATATATATATACATCCATAGATATATATTATATATCTATGTATGTATATATATATAAATAATATATATATACAAATATTATAGGTATATATGTCTATGCATATATATATATATATTTATATGTATATATATTTATATATATATATACATAATATATGTATATATTTATATTTATATATATTTATATGTATATATATATATATATTTACATGTATATATATATTTATATGTATATATATTTGTATATATATATACATATAAATATATATAGATATAAATATATACATATAAATTAGGGCTGTCAATCGATTGAAAAAAATTTACTAATTAATCGCACATTTTGAAATTCATTAATCGCGATAAAAGTTGTTTTCTTCTTTTTAAAGACCAAACTTCCCACAGAGCTGTGTTTTCAAAGAGGCTCCTACCTATAAAGTGCCAGCGAGGTATTTAATATTGTGGATGATAAATTGTTTCTTCAGTGAAACATCAGATTAGTAAAAAAAAAAAAAGTATATTTGAGACGCCATTGGTCCTGTCATCTTTAACATTAAACAGCAGCAGAACCAGTGGCCTTGGTAACTGACTGACATTCAAATATGTCCTGTTCACCCTCTGGAGGCTGGGCTCTATGGAGGACTCAAAATGACTTAAGTATAAATAAATAAATGCATGAATAAATATAGGAATAAATAAATAAATGCTTAAATAAATGCTTAAATAAATAAATAAATGCTCAAAATGACCCAAAGGCGGGGGGAGGGTGTAATATTGATTCGGGTCAAAATGACCCTAAGGCAACACAAGGGTTAAATAAATGTATAAATAAATATAGGAATTAATAAATATAAGTTATAAATCAACAGGACATCATTAAATAAATATATCTCTACATTTCTGTATTTCTTCATTTATTTATTTCTCTATTTATGTGTCCACGCGTATTTCTTCATTTATTTATGTGTGACATTTACGTGTCCGTATATTCAAATGAGCTGGGGCGGTCCGAACCTCTGTCTGAAGCATGATTGGTCACAGGAGTGTGATGCACCTGATGTGTTGTGCTCTACTACTTCTGCCTGGCACATGAAGCTGAAGTTGGCTCGCTCAGCTAACCGTTAGCAGAAGTTAGCCGAGACAGCTTTCTGGCTTCAGCCGTTTATCATTTCCAAGTACACTGAGTATAGACTCGTGTTCTTTTGGAGTCTGGTCTTGGGAGTCTGGTCTTTGGAGTCTGGTCTTGGGGGTCTGGTCTTGGGAGTCTGGTCTTGGGGGTCTGGTCTTGGGAGTCCAGACTCTCGAGGACGCAGGACGGTCTTTCTGGTCTTGTGACGTCACCACATCAACTGTTCTTGCTCATGAATTTCCTCCACTTATTCACTGTAACATACTTTACAGTGGAGTAGATGTGTTGCGGTGTTCACTGTTTGGCGTAGGCTACGAATAAACGGTAATAACTATACAACGTCTCGTAGCTTCCTGACCCAGGGTCGCTACAATATGAAGCTATGAATCTTAACCCTCAGTCAAATTGACGTAACGTTATCTTTTAATAAATAATAAACTCTTTGTGCTCTTTAGATCCTCCAAAACCTAATTATATCTCATGTTTAGCCGCTACGGAGACGTCAGAGCCAGCGGAGCATTTCAAAAAGTCCTGCCGAGATCAGGCTTCTCTCGGCGGCCACACAGCGCGCTGAGCGCCCGGAGCTCAGAGGTCCCGCGAGCAGGACCTCAAATCTCCGTCGCATATCCTTATTAGGCTGAATCTCGATAAACCGACCACAGATTTGATGCTTAAACTACTAACTTCTCGGCTGAAAACATCCTTAAATTACATTCCGTGACTCAACAACAGTAGTATTTAGAATGTACAGACAAGAATGCATAATACACGCTGTTCATCTACAGATCCAAGTGCTAGGGATCGATTGCTTCTGTCTTGCTCTCCGACTTGACCAATCCTGTTCAACAATGAGGTTCGGACCGCCCAGCTCATTTGAATATACGGACACGTAAATGTCACACATAAATAAATGAAGAAATACGTGTGGACACATAAATAGAGATATAAATAAATGAAGAAATATAGAAATGTAGAAATACATTTATTTAATGATGTCCTGTTGAGTTATAACTTATATTTATTAATTTCTGTATTTATTTCTGTATTTATACATTTATTCTTGTATTTATTTATTTATACATTTATTTAAGCATTTATTTATTTATTCCTGTATTTATTTATTTATTTAAGCATTTATTGAAGCATTTATTTATTTATTCTTGTATTTATTCATGCATTTATTTATTTATACTTAAGTCATTTTAAGTCCTCCATAGGGCTCATGTTCTCCATTTTACAAAAACATGTAAATTCACCTTTTAAATTCTTTTTCATGTGACACATCCCCCCACACGTGTTCTACATCAAACATTCCAGAACAATCTCAGCTCTATTCAATGAGGCTCATTGTCCTCGCGCCTGTTCTCTGGTTCTCTGACTGACAGGCTGCTAATGAGTTTCACCTGTGAGGTGGGAGGTCCTTTGTGATTTACTGAGTGATCATTGGTTGTTAAACTCATTTATGCTCCTTATTTTCGCGGAGAAATAATTGTTTTAAAAACGGAAACAGTGTTAAACCGTACTGCCGCGGTTTGACACTCAGAGGAGTGTAAAAACTTCAACGAACACCGGAAGTAAACAAAGTTGCGTTAATTGCGGTAAAATATTTTAGTGCGTTAACGCAGCCAAATTAATCGCATAGATTAACGCTGACAGCTCTAATATAAATATATACATATATATATATACATGTAAATATATACATATAAATATATATACATATATATATATATACATATATACATATAAATATATACATATATAAATATATATACATATAAATATATATATGAAGCAGTTCCTTTGTCTCTACAGAAGGAGGTCCTGGAGGAGAAGACCAGGACCTGTTTCGTCCTCCTCAGTGCTCCTTGGAATGTCCTCTGTTACTACGCTGAGGAGATAAGCCTCCGAGTCCCTCTGAAGGTAGACCTGAACCAGTACTAACTGTAGACCTGAACCAGTACTAACTGTAGACCTGAACCACTACTAACTGTAGACCTGAACCAGCTCTAACTGTAGACCTGAACCAGCTCTAACTAAAGACCTGAACCAGCTCTAACTGTAGACCTGAACCAGCTCTAACTGTAGACCTGAACCAGTACTAACTGTAGACCTGGTCTTCTGGTCTCCTGCAGGTGGTCACCGCTCCGATCACTAACTGGTCCGCTCAGGTTCTGACCCGGTTGTCCCTGCCCAACCCTCTGGACCACGAGGTCCCCAACCCCCCACCGGACTTCTACACCTGTCAGTTCCGGACCAACAAGCTGCCGAGGTGACGACCCCATGACCTCTGGTGACCCCTTTAGGAGTCAGCCTTCTAAAATATGAAATGTTAAATGTTAAAAAGTTTTTATGACAGATTTCAACATGTTTAAATAGTAAAACAAGTTTGAAAAGTTTGACATTTTTTTAAATATGCAGATTAAAAAAGTGTAAAATCTAACTATTTTAATAATAAAAAATACAAATAAAAAAATGATAGTATTTTTAAAAATTAAATATTTTTGTAATTAAACATTTAGAATTTAAAATGTTACATTTTAAACATTTTAACATAAAAAATATAAAATAGTAAAAAAGCCTTCAAATTAAAATATTAAAATAAAAGAATAAAGAATGTACCCTTTTAAAAATGTAATTTAAAGGTCAAAGTGATGGGGGGGGGGGGGCAAGGCCTGACGGCTCACTCAGAAACCGGTTCCTGTCTGCAGGTTTCTGGGCAGCGACAACAAAGAGACCTTCTTCAAGACGACTCAGAGACACCAGCTGGTGAGTCGTTGATGTCAGACCAGGTCCAGGTATCTGTTGACCCCCCCACCCAGATACCAATAACTGGGGCCAGTCCTCCAGAGTCCACATGAAGCCCATACGCCCAGAGAGCAAACACACAGCTGCCAGGACGGTAAACATGACCTGATCAGGGGGAGGGGCCTCAGCACCAACTGGTTCCTGATCTCTGAAGCTGCACCTCATGCTGTCTTGTCCCTGAGATCTGGTTCCTGTAGTACCACTGCGCCTCACTAGAGGGGAGCGCCCCACCTGTAGTACCACTGCGCCCCACTAGAGGGGAGCGCCCCACCTGTAGTACCACTGCGCCCCACTAGAGGGGAGCGCCCCACCTGTAGTACCACTGCGCCCCACTAGAGGGGAGCACCCCACCTGTAGTACCACTGCGCCCCACTAGAGGGGAGCGCCCCACCTGTAGTACCACTGCGCCCCACTAGAGGGGCGCGCCCCACCTGTAGTACCACTGCGCCCCACTAGAGGGGCGCGCCCCACCTGTAGAGCGCCCCACCTGTAGTACCACTGCGCCCCACTAGAGGGGCGCGCCCCACCTGTAGTACCACTGCGCCCCACTAGAGGGGCGCGCCCCACCTGTAGTACCACTGCGCCCTACTAGAGGGGCGCGCCCCACCTGTAGAGCGCCCCACCTGTAGTACCACTGCGCCCCACTAGAGGGGCGCCCACCTGTAGTACCACTGCGCCCCACTGAGGCGCCTGTAGTACCACTGCGCCCCACTAGAGGGCGCCCACCTGTGGCGCCCCACCTGTGGTGCCACTGCGCCCCACTGGGGCGCGCCCCTGTAGTACCACTCGCCCTACTGAGGGCGCCCCCACCTGTAGGCGCCCCACCTGTGTGCCACTGCGCCCCACTGGAGGGCGCCCCCTGTAGTACCACTGCGCCCTACTAGAGGCGCCCTGGGCGCCCACCTGTGGTACCACTGCGCCCCACTGAGGCGCCCCTGTAGAGCGCCCACCTGTAGTGCCACTGCCCCACTGGAGGCGCCACCTGTAGTACCACTGCGCCCACTAGAGGCGCCCCACCTGAGCCCCACCTGTAGTACCACTGCGCCCCACTGAGGCGCCCACCTGTAGTACCACTCGCCCCACTGGAGCGCCCCTGTAGTACCACTGCGCCCCACTGAGTACCACCTGTAGTACCACTGCGCCCCACTAGTGGGGCGCGCCCCACCTGTAGTACCACTGCGCCCCACTAGAGGGGCGCGCCCCACCTGTAGAGCGCCCCACCTGTAGTACCACTGCGCCCCACTAGAGGGATGCGCCCCACCTGTAGAGCGCCCCACCTGTAGTACCACTGCGCCCCACTAGAGGGGCGCGCCCCACCTGTAGTACCACTGCGCCCCACTAGAGTGCCCCACCTGTAGTACCACTACGCCCCACCTGTAGTACCACTGCGCCCCACTAGAGGGGAGCGCCCCACCTGTAGTACCACTGCGCCCCACTAGAGGGGCGCGCCCCACCTGTAGTACCACTGCGCCCCACTAGAGGGGAGTGCCCCACCTGTAGTACCACTGCGCCCCACTGGGAGGCCCCACCTGTAGTACCACTGCGCCCCACTGGAGTGCCCCACCTGTAGTACCACTGCGCCCCACTAGAGGGGAGCGCCCCACCTGTAGTACCACTGCGCCCCACTAGAGGGGAGCGCCCCACCTGTAGAGCGCCCCACCTGTAGTACCACTGCGCCCCAGTAGAGGGGCGCGCCCCACCTGTAGTACCACTGCGCCCCAGTAGAGGGGCGCGCCCCACCTGTAGTACCACTGCGCCCCACTAGAGGGGCGCGCCCCACCTGTAGCCTATCCTAGCATTGTTAGCATAGCACAGAGACCTTCAGGTGAGCAACAGGAAGTGACCTCAGAGGCGTATGACTGTTTCCTGTCCCTGCAGCTTTATGAGATCCTGGCCAGGACCCCCTACGGGTCTGTGACCAGGGGGGAGGTGGGGATCGACCGGCTGCTGACGGAGCAGGTCTTCACCGCTGCCTACCCGCTGCACGAGGTACCCCCACCTTTAACCCCTCCATCACCCCCACCTTTAACCCCTCCATCACCCCACCTTTAACCCCTCCATCACCCCACCTTTAACCCCTCCATCACCCCACCTTTAACCACTCCATCACCCCACCTTTAACCCCTCCATCACCGCACCTTTAACCCTCCATCACCCCACCTTTAACCCATCCATCACCCCCACCTTTAACCCCTCCATCACCCCACCTTTAACCCCTCCATCACCCCCACCTTTAACCACTCCATCACCCCACCTTTAACCCCTCCATCACCCCACCTTTAACCCCTCCATCACCCCCACCTTTAACCCCTCCATCACCCCACCTTTAACC
>NC_079407.1:508409-513124 GCF_029220125.1 Pseudoliparis swirei
GGACCCGGGACCAGAACCACATGGACCCGGGACCAGAACCACATGGACCCGGGACCTGAACCACATGGACCCGGGACCTGAACCACATGGACCCGGGACCTGAACCACATGGACCGGGACCTGAACCACGGACCCGGGACCTGAACCACATGGACCCGGGACCTGAACCATAGACCAGGACCTGAACCACGGGACCCGGGACCTGAACCACGAGACCCGGGACCTGAACCACATGGACCCGGGACCTGAACCACATGGACCCGAGACCTAAACCACATGGACCCGGGACCTGAACCACATGGACCCGGGACCTGAACCACGGGACCCGGGACCTGAACCACATGGACCCGGGACCTGAACCACATGGACCCGGGACCTGAACCACGGGACCCGGGACCTGAACCACATGGACCCGGGACCTGAACCACGGGACCCGGGACCTGAACCACATGGACCCGGGACCTGAACCACGGACCCGGGACCTGAACCACATGGACCCGGGACCTGAACCACGGGACCCGGGACCTGAACCACGGGACCCGGGACCTGAACCACATGGACCCGGGACCTGAACCACGGGACCCGGGACCTGAACCACATGGACCCGGGACCTGAACCACATGGACCCGGGACCTGAACCACGGGACCCGGGACCTGAACCACGGGACCCGGGACCTGAACCACATGGACCCGGGACCTGAACCACATGGACCCGGGACCTGAACCACATGGACCCGGGACCTGAACCACATGGACCCGGGACCTGAACCACATGGACCCGGGACCTGAACCACATGGACCCGGGACCTGAACCACATGGACCCGGGACCTGAACCACATGGACCCGGGACCTGAACCACATGGACCCGGGACCTGAACCACGGGACCCGGGACCTGAACCACGGGACCCGGGACCTGAACCACATGGACCCGGGACCTGAACCACGGGACCCGGGACCTGAACCACGGGACCCGGGACCTGAACCACATGGACCCGGGACCTGAACCACGGGACCCGGGACCTGAACCACAGGACCCGGGACCTGAACCACGGGACCCGGGACCTAAACCACATGGACCCGGGACCTGAACCACTGGACCCGGGACCTGAACCACATGGACCCGGGACCTGAACCACATAGACCCGGGACCTGAACCACAGGACCCGGGACCTGAACCACATGGACCGGGACCTGAACCACGGACCCGGGACCTGAACCACATGACCGGACCTGAACCACATGGACCCGGGACCTGAACCACATGGACCCGGGACCTGAACCACGGGACCCGGGACCTGAACCACATGGACCCGGGACCTGAACCACATGGACCCGGGACCTGAACCACGGGACCCGGGACCTGAACCACATGGACCCGGGACCTGAACCACGGGACCCGGGACCTGAACCACATGGACCCGGGACCTGAACCACGGGACCCGGGACCTGAACCACGGGACCCGGGACCTGAACCACATGGACCCGGGACCTGAACCACATGGACCCGGGACCTGAACCACATGGACCCGGGACCTGAACCACGGGACCCGGGACCTGAACCACATGGACCCGGGACCTGAACCACGGGACCCGGGACCTGAACCACGGGACCCGGGACCAGAACCACGGGACCCGGGACCTGAACCACATGGACCCGGGACCTGAACCACGGGACCCGGGACCTGAACCACATGGACCCGGGACCTGAACCACGGGACCCGGGACCTGAACCACATGGACCCGGGACCTGAACCACATGGACCCGGGACCTGAACCACATGGACCCGGGACCTAAACCACATGGACCCGGGACCTGAACCACGGGACCCGGGACCTGAACCACATGGACCCGGGACCTGAACCACGGGACCCGGGACCTGAACCACATGGACCCGGGACCTGAACCACGGACCCGGGACCTGAACCATGGGACCCGGGACCTGAACCACGGGACCCGGGACCTGAACCACATGGACCCGGGACCTGAACCACGGGACCCGGGACCTGAACCACATGGACCCGGGACCTGAACCACATGGACCCGGGACCTGAACCACGGGACCCGGGACCTGAACCACATGGACCCGGGACCTGAACCACATGGACCCGGGACCTGAACCACATGGACCCGGGACCTAAACCACATGGACCCGGGACCTGAACCACATGGACCCGGGACCTGAACCACGGGACCCGGGACCTGAACCACATGGACCCGGGACCTGAACCACGGGACCCGGGACCTGAACCACATGGACCCGGACCTGAACCACATGAACCCGGGACCTGAACCACAGGACCCGGGACCTGAACCATGGACCCGGGACCTGAACCACATGGACCCGGGACCTGAACCACATGGACCCGGGACCTGAACCACGGGACCCGGGACCTGAACCACATGGACCCGGGACCTGAACCACATGGACCCGGGACCTGAACCACGGGACCTGGGACCTGAAACACGGGACGGGACCTGAACCACATGGACCGGGACCTGAACCACGGGACCCGGGACCTGAACCACATGGACCCGGGACCTGAACCACATGGACCCGGGACCTGAACCACATGGACCCGGGACCTGAACCACATGGACCCGGGACCTGAACCACGGGACCCGGGACCTGAACCACATGGACCCGGGACCTGAACCACGGGACCCGGGACCTGAACCATGGACCGGGACCTGAACCACATGGACCAGGACCTGAACCATGGACCGGGACCTGAACCACGGGACCCGGGACCTGAACCACATGGACCCGGGACCTGAACCACATGGACCCGGGACCTGAACCACATGGACCCGGGACCTGAACCACGGGACCTGGGACCTGAACCACATGGACCCGGGACCTGAACCACGGGACCCGGGACCTGAACCACATGGACCCGGGACCTGAACCACGGGACCCGGGACCTGAACCACATGGACCCGGGACCTGAACCACATGGACCCGGGTCCTGAACCACATGGACCCGGGACCTGAACCACATGGACCCGGGACCTGAACCACATGGACCCGGGACCTGAACCACAGTACCCCGAGACCTGAACCAGGAACCGGGTTTCCTTCTCGTTTACACTTCATCATGTGTGTGTGTGTGTCTGTGTGTGTCTCTGTGTGTGTGTCTCTGTGTGTGTGTGTGTCTCTGTGTGTGTGTGTGTGTCTCTGTGTGTGTGTGTGTGTGTCTGTGTGTGTGTCTGTGTGTGTCTGTGTGTGTGTCTCTGTGTGTGTGTGTGTGTGTCTCTGTGTGTGTGTGTCTCTGTGTGTGTGTGTGTGTCTCTGTGTGTGTGTGTGTGTGTGTGTGTGTGTGTCTCTGTGTGTGTGTGTGTGTGTGTGTGTGTGTCTGTGTGTGTGTGTCTCAGGCTGGGAGGGTGGCCAGTATCTCCGGCTCTGTGTTGAATCTGCTCGTCATCCTCATGTTGTCGAGGTTCTACACGTCTCTGGCCCACATCCTCACCCGCTGGGGTGAGCCCTCCTCTTCCTCAACCTCCTCTTCCTAACCCTCCTCTTCCTAACCCTCCTCTTTCTCCTCTTCCTCACCCTCCTCTTCCTCGCCCTCCTCTTCCTCACCCTCCTCTTTCTCCTCTTCCTCGCCCTCCTCTTCCTCACCCTCCTCTTCCTCAACCTCCTCTTCCTAACCCTCCTATTTCTCCTCTTCCTCGCCCTCCTCTTCCTCCCCCTCCTCTTCCTCCTCTTCCTCAACCTCCTCTTCCTAACCCTCCTCTTTCTCCTCTTCCTCATCCTCCTCTTCCTCAACCTCCTCTTCCTAACCCTCCTCTTTCTCCTCTTCCTCACCCTCCTCTTCCTAACCCTCCTCTTTCTCCTCTTCCTCGCCCTCCTCTTCCTCACCCTCTTCCTCAACCTCCTCTTCCTAACCCTCCTCTTTCTCCTCTTCCTCACCCTCCTCTTCCTCACCCTCCTCTTGCTCACCCTCCTCTTCCTAACCCTCCTCTTTCTCCTCTTCCTCACCCTCCTCTTCCTCACCGTCCTCAGAGATGCACCGGACTCAGTCTAAATATGAAGACATGTTCATCCTCAAAGTCTTCATCTTCCAGTTCGTGAACTTCTACTCGTCCCCGGTGTACATCGCCTTCTTCAAGGGCAGGTGAGACGCTCCTCGACCAATCAGAACGCTCCTCACCTGACCGGGTGAATCTGATCCAATAATCAATAATCAAACCTGAAGCCGTGAAAAGAAGGAGGAGCCACCTCCACGCGTGATTCAAACCTGCAGAACTTTAACGACACGCTGCGAGTGAACATCCCACCTATTGTTTGTTTGTGTGTTTGTGTGTTTGTTTGTTTATTTGTTTGTTTGTTTGTTTGTTTGTGTTCAGGTTCGTCGGTTACCCCGGAAATTACCAAACTCTGTTTGGAGTTCGCAACGAAGATGTAAGGTATCATGTCCTCGTGTCATCATGTCCTCGTGTCATCATGTCCTCGTGTCATCATGTCCTCATGTCATCATGTCCTCATGTCATCATGTCCTCGTGTCATCATGTCCTCGTGTCATCATGTCATCATGTCCTCGTGTCATCATGTCCTCATGTCATCATGTCCTCATGTCATCATGTCCTCGTGTCATCATGTCCTCATGTCCTCATGTCCTCATGTCATCATGTCCTCATGTCATCATGTCCTCATGTCATCATGTCCTCATGTCATCATGTCATCATGTCCTCGTGTCATCATTTTTCCTTCA
>NC_079407.1:514121-541449 GCF_029220125.1 Pseudoliparis swirei
TCCCTCTAGGAGCCTTAGAGATAGAGTAAGGAGATGAGGTTCCTCTAGGAGCCTTAGAGATAGAGTAAGGAGATGAGGTTCCTCTGTAGGAGCCTTAGAGATAGAGGAAGGAGATGAGGTTCCTCTAGGAGCCTTAGAGATAGAGTAAGGAGATGAGGTTCCTCTAGGAGCCTTAGAGATAGAGTAAGGAGATGAGGTTCCTCTAGGAGCCTTAGAGATAGAGTAAGGAGACGAGGTTCCTCTAGGAGCCTTAGAGATAGAGGAAGGAGATGAGGTTCCTCTATGAGCCGTAGAGATAGATTAAGGAGATGAGGTTCCTCTAGGAGCCTTAGAGATAGAGTAAGGAGATGAGGTTCCTCTAGGAGCCTTAGAGATAGAGTAAGGAGATGAGGTTCCTCTAGGAGCCTTAGAGATAGAGGAAGGAGATGAGGTTCCTCTGTAGGAGCCTTAGAGATAGAGGAAGGAGATGAGGTTCCTCTGTAGGAGCCTTAGAGATAGAGTAAGGAGATCAGGTTCCTCTAGGAGCCTTAGAGATAGAGTAAGGAGATGAGGTTCCTCTGTAGGAGCCTTAGAGATAGAGGAAGGAGATGAGGTTCCTCTAGGAGCCTTAGAGATAGAGTAAGGAGATGAGGTTCCTCTGGGAGCCTTAGAGATAGAGTAAGGAGATGAGGTTCCTCTAGGAGCCTTAGAGAGAGTAAGGAGATGAGGTTCCTCTGGGAGCCTTAGAGATAGAGTAAGGAGATGAGGTTCCTCTAGGAGCCTTAGAGATAGAGGAAGGAGATGAGGTTCCTCTAGGAGCCTTAGAGATAGGGTAAGGAGATGAGGTTCCTCTAGGAGCCTTAGAGATAGAGGAAGGAGATGAGGTTCCTCTGTAGGAGCCTTAGAGATAGAGTAAGGAGATGAGGTTCCTCTAGGAGCCTTAGAGATACGGTAAGGAGATGAGGTTCCTCTGTAGGAGCCTTAGAGATAGAGTAAGGAGACGAGGTTCCTCTAGGAGCCGTAGAAGGAGGTAGGAGGCATGGTGACGGTGTTGAGTTTTATTGCCATAAACAGTTTAGGAAAACAAAGTAAAGTTAACAGCCGTAGTTTTTCTTCTATACAGTAAAGCAAACACCCAGACCAGGACCGGGACCTGGACCAGGACCAGGTCCAGGTCTAGGACCCAGGGCCTGGGTCCTAGACCTGGTCCACGTCAGCAGGTTGCAGTTGAAGTGC
Organism: Pseudoliparis swirei; assembly: GCF_029220125.1. Taxonomy (NCBI): domain Eukaryota; kingdom Metazoa; phylum Chordata; class Actinopteri; order Perciformes; family Liparidae; genus Pseudoliparis; species Pseudoliparis swirei. The sequence goes on from NC_079407.1 coordinate 515,337, forward strand.
AGGGATGACGTCATCGATGTAAAGGACCATAATAACAATAATTTGGACTTCTGCAGTTCATTCAAACTTCTTTACAAAACACTTTATTGGTGAGTCGCTCTACAAGACGCACACTGACGGGGGGGGGGGGGGGGAGTCAGTGCTGCATTCAAAGACAGAGGAACAAATTACCAATAACAGCAAACTAAATCATTTCTACATCCTGTTTGTCATCACGTTGTGTCCCTCCTCCCTCCTTCCTCTGTCCTCCTTCCTCTGTCCTCCTTCCTTGCTGTGTGATCAATTAGGGACCCTGGGGAGGGAGAGAGAGAGGGATGAAAACAGAGAGACACTCAGACGACGAGCTCTTCTGAAATCTGATTGGACGAGACACGTTGGTTTGGCCAGAGACACAAGTGATGAAGTGATGAAGAGTAAAGTAGAGTGAAAAAGAGTGAAGAAGAGTGAAGAAGAGTCCTAGATGACTCCAGTGAGGTCTCTGGGATTCTTTTTCTCTGATTTTTGTTTTATTCCACAAACACATCCTGGTGTGTGTGTGTCTCTCCTGGTGTGTGTGTGTGTGTGTCTCCTGGTGTGTGTGACCTCATTGTGTTAAGCTGATGAGGGGCGTGTCTTGTTGTTAAAGCTCATGACGTCATCATGTGCTCCACAGTGTGACCACCAGGGGGCGTGCTGCATGTGTGTACACGTGTCCTCAGCGTGTCCCCTGGACGACCACAGCACCCCCTAGTGGTTCAATCTGCCCACAGTGCCCCCTAGTGGCTCAATCTGCCCACAGCACCCCCTAGTGGCTCAATCTGCCCACAGCGCCCCCTAGTGGCTCAATCTGCCCACAGCGCCCCCTAGTGGTTCAATCTGCCCACAGCACCCCCTAGTGGCTCAATCTGCCCACAGCACCCCCTAGTGGTTCAATCTGCCCACAGTGCCCCCTAGTGGTTCAATCTGCCCACAGCACCCCCTAGTGGTTCAATCTGCCCACAGCGCCCCCTAGTGGTTCAATCTGCCCACAGCACCCCCTAGTGGCTCAATCTGCCCACAGTGCCCCCTAGTGGCTCAATCTGCCCACAGTGCCCCCTAGTGGCTCAATCTGCCCACAGTGCCCCCTAGTGGCTCAATCTGTCCACAGCACCCCCTAGTGGCTCAATCTGCCCACAGCACCCCCTAGTGGCTCAATCTGCCCACAGCGCCCCCTAGTGGCTCAATCTGTCCACAGCACCCCCTAGTGGCTCAATCTGCCCACAGCACCCCCTAGTGGCTCAATCTGCCCACAGCACCCCCTAGTGCAGACATGGGCAACCACGTGCCCGGGGGCCCATGAGACACATCCGCCCATTAGGCTTTTAATACGCCCATGAACTTGTCCAAATCGCGACTTTGTTTACTTCCTGTGTGCGTTGCGAAAGAACTCGTCACACGAAACCCTTCACCATGATTTGTCAATCCGTTTGTCTGTCAACATTTTGCGAAAAAAACAACCAATGAGCACTCAGTAAATCACAAAGGACCCGCCCACCACACAGGTGAGGCTCATTTAGAAACAGCTGCAGTGTTTTTGGCGAGCAGCGCGGAGCCTGGAGGGGCTGCAGAGCCACGAGGAACAAGCAGCCAGAAGAGGTCCACTTGGACCGGGTAAGAGTCTTTACTACACGTTACGTGTCACGGTGTCCGTCCCGGTGTCCAGAATTTGTGCATGGTGCTGACTAGTCTTGTATTTTACAGAGAGGATTCACAAGCGCCTGCAGCTCCACCTGCCCGGCCAGCAGAGAGGTCTCGTGACACGATGACATGATGTTATTATAGTGAAGACATATTGTAAATAGTCTGTGTCAATAGTTGTGTTCTGTTTTCTATTTCTCAACATGTATATAATGTAGAATATTTTTAAATGTACAATACATATTTATAAAAATAAAAAAATGTAATGGTCATTTCTTATTTGCACACACCCCATGAAACTTTATCTGCAATATGAAGTCATTTCTCAGTCCAATCTTTATCATTTTGGTGAATGTGTGACAGACCACATCATTTTTACTCAAAAAACGTTAATACAAAATTTGGTTTTCCTCATTTATTTAATTAAATTCAATTCAGTTTATTTGTAGAGCCCAATTTCACAAATTTGTCTCGGAGTGCTTTACAATCTGTACATATAGACATCCCTGACCTTTGACCTCACATCGGATCAGGAACAACAGAGGAGGATCCCTCTCCAGGATGGACAGGTGCAATTACATGTATCTAGCATTGTATTCAGATATTTCACTGCTTTTGTGAACCTATGACCTTTGGTAAACCAATTTCAAACACCAAAACAGTTCGTCCACATGAGTAAAGGTGTGTTTTCAGTAGAGATATGAAGAATTTGTAAAAATCGAACTTCAATTTTCAGCTTTAGGGTCATATTTTCTCGAGTAAAGCGCTGTCAGTCTGTGACGGGTTCATACACATGCTGACCAGATGATGCCGCACATCGCCCTCAATTTAAAGACCCCTTCCTAGTTTCTGCTGCAGGCAGGATATTTAATACAGTATCTCAGGACAATCCGTCCATTATTTTGCGGGGTTTAAAACAATTAGAAATTATTGAGTTTGAGGATTTCGTTGGGTAATACTTTGTTTTGAATGTTGAAAGTGATTCCATTGATCTCTTTCCAGTAAATGTTGATTACTTTAACTTTGCACCTTAAATTGAAATGTAAAAAAAACAGACGCAATCTCCAGGTTTAATAAATTACATTGCGTGTCCAAATGCTCCTGGCCCGGCCCCTCTGTCACATTTTAGAACCCATTGTGGCCTGCAGGGCAAAAAGTTTGCCCACCCCTGCCCTAGTGGCTCAATCTGCCCACAGCGCCCCCTAGTGGCTCAATCTGCCCACAGCGCCCCCTAGTGGCTCAATCCGCCCACAGCACCCCGTGGCTCAGTCTGTCACAGCACCCCTGGTGGCTCAATCTGCCCACAGCCCTGGTGGCTCAATCTGCCCACAGCGCCCCTAGTGGCTCAATCTGCCCAGCCTGGTGGCTCAGTCAGCACCCCCAGTGGCTCAATCTGCCCACAGCGCCCTAGTGGTTCAATCTGCCCACAGCACCCCTGGTGGCTCAATCTGCCCAGTCCAGCCCACAGCACCCCTGGTGGCTCAGTCTGTCCACAGCACCCCCTAGTGGCTCAATCTGCCCACAGCACCCCCTAGTGGCTCAATCTGCCCACAGCGCCCCCTAGTGGCTCAATCTGCCCACAGCACCCCCTAGTGGCTCAATCTGCCCACAGCGCCCCCTAGTGGCTCAATCTGCCCACAGCAGCCCCTAGTGGCTCAATCTGTCCACAGCGACCCCTAGTGGCTCAATTTGCCCACAGCGCCCCCTAGTGTCTCAATCTGCCCACAGCGCCCCCTAGTGGCTCAATCTGCCCACAGCACCCCCTAGTGGCTCAATCTGCCCACAGCACCCCCTAGTGGCTCAATCTGCCCACAGCACCCCCTAGTGGCTCAATCTGCCCACAGCGCCCCCTAGTGGCTCAATCTGCCCACAGCGACCCCTAGTGGCTCAATCTGACCACAGCGTGTCATGTCAGTCAGGCTCATGTCACAGCGCCACCTAGTGGCCACAGGGAGTCAGTGACACGCGGCGCAGATGAGCCGTTAACTAAAGGTGTCCCCTCCCTCCCCCTCTTACTTACCCTCCTCCATCCTCTCCTATCGCTCCTCCCTCCCCTTCTCCTCCCTCCCCCTCAAGGGGCTTCACCTCCTCTCTGGGCTTGGCTCCACCGAAGATGGCAGAGTTTGGGTTGGCCACCTGGTTGAGCGGCGCGGCGACGGTGCGGGGCTTCAGCTGGAGGCGGGGCCTCTGGGCCCGCTCCTCTGTAGAGAGAGAGAGACAGAGCGAGGGACACGGTTAGCGTCATGCTGTGTTCATGGTGCACTGAGCTCAAACAGGAAGTGGCTCAAACAGGAAGTGGTCACCATCAGACGGTTCCCTGAAGTCCGGCGCTGGTCCTCCTCCGCGGGGGGGTCCCATGTCTCTGGAGCGGGGGGGTCCTCCTGGTCCCCCGGCTCCTGGTCCTCCACCGCCCCCCCTCCGGTCCCCAAGGCGACCGCCGGCTCGGCCCCCGTCACTGAAACCTACAGACGGGTGAGACACAGACGGGTGAGACACAGACGGGTGAGACACAGACGGGTGAGACACAGACGGGTGAGACACAGACGGGTGAGACAGACGGGTGAGACACAGACGGGTGAGACACAGACGGGTGAGACACAGACGGGAAAACACCGGGGAGGTGCTATGGGGTCGTTGACCTCTAGAGGTCACGTGACCGTTAGCCGGCTTAGCTTAGCATCGGGTCTCAATGGTCAATAGAAACCGTTAGCGCTGATCATCAACAGCATCTCTCTTCTGATTGGTCGGCTAATGTCCAACCTGAGCTGCTCAGCTCCCCCTGCTGGCCGAAGTCCTCATCACGCCCTCCTCTGGAAGATCCTGGGAACCCTCCTCGTCCTGCAGGGGACAGGGGGAGTTAACACTGAGGGGGGGTGGGGGAGGAGAAGCAAAACAGGAGAGAGGAGGAAGAGGAGAAACAGGATAGAGTAAGAAGAGGAGAAAGGAGGAGAGGAGAAACAGGAGGAGGAGAGGGGAGGTAGAGGAGAGAGGAGAGACAGGATAGAGGAAGAAGAGGAGAAAGTGGAGAGAGGAGAAACAGGAGGAGGGGAGGAAGAGGAGAGAGGTAGAGCGTCCTCCTTGAAGGGGCTGAGGAGCATCTCTGAGGAGGCGGAGCTTGTTAGAGGCAGCCGACTGAATCTTTGTGTTAACCTCCAGACCAGGTGTGTGTGTGTGTGTGTGTGTGTGGGAGGGGGATGAGATGAGGACAGGATGAAGAGTCTTACTCCTCCTCCTCCTCGTCAAAGCATCACACGAGGAGGAGGGACCAGTGGCGGGCATGTCACCTACTTCCTGCGTGGTCTTCGGCGTTCATACCTCTGCCGTCGTCTTTCCTGAAGCCGAAGCCGCTGCCCCCTCCCCCCCCTCCTCCTCCTCGCTCCTGCTTCCTCCCCTCAGCGATGTCCACCCGCAGGGACCTCTGGTCTAACAGCTGGGGTCAGAGGTCAGAGGTCAGACACGGCCTGTGGAGCTTGACTAGGTGTGTGTGTTGATACTCACAGCGCCGTCGTAGGTCAGAGCTTCTTTGAGAGACTCCACGTCCTCGAACTCCACGTAGCAGAACCCTGAGACACACACACATGGTGAACACACACACACACACACACACACGCACACACGCACACACGCACACCTTTGAACTTGTCCGTCTCCTTGTCGCGGACCAATCGGACGCTGCGCATGTGGAGCTCCTTGAAGATGATGTCGATGTCTCCCTGCACCGTGTTGAAGGGCAGGTTGCCCACGTAGGCCGTGAAGGGCGGCTCGCTGGGCAGGTCCTTCTGGGGCTTCCTGCCGCCGCCGCCACCGCCGCCGCCGGGGCGGGGCCTGCCAGAGAGCATCATGGGAAACAGAGGGTCAAGCAGAGAGCATCATGGGAAACAGAGGGTCAAGCAGAGAGCATCATGGGAAACAGAGGGTCAAGCAGAGAGCATCATGGGAAACAAGAGGGTCAAGCAGAGAGCATCATGGGAAACAGAGGGGCAGCCAGAGAGCATCATGGGAAACAGAGGGTCAGGCAGAGAGCATCATGGGAAACAGAGGGGCAGCCAGAGAGCATCATGGGAAACAGAGGGGCAGCCAGAGAGCATCATGGGAAACAGAGGGTCAAGCAGAGAGCATCATGGGAAACAGAGGGGCAGCCAGAGAGCATCATGGGAAACAGAGGGGCAGCCAGAGAGCATCATGGGAAACAGAGGGTCAGCCAGAGAGCATCATGGGAAACAGAGGGGCAGCCAGAGAGCATCATGGGAAACAGAGGGTCAGGCAGAGAGCATCATGGGAAACAGAGGGGCAGCCAGAGAGCATCATGGGAAACAGAGGGTCAAGCAGAGAGCATCATGGGAAACAGAGGGTCAGGCAGAGAGCATCATGGGAAACAGAGGGGCAGCCAGAGAGCATCATGGGAAACAGAGGGTCAAGCAGAGAGCATCATGGGAAACAGAGGGGCAGCCAGAGAGCATCATGGGAAACAGAGGGGCAGCCAGAGAGCATCATGGGAAACAGAGGGTCAAGCAGAGAGCATCATGGGAAACAGAGGGTCAGGCAGAGAGCATCATGGGAAACAGAGGGGCAGCCAGAGAGCATCATGGGAAACAGAGGGGCAGCCAGAGAGCATCATGGGAAACAGAGGGTCAAGCAGAGAGCATCATGGGAAACAGAGGGTCAAGCAGAGAGCATCATGGGAAACAGAGGGGCAGCCAGAGAGCATCATGGGAAACAGAGGGGCAGCCAGAGAGCATCATGGGAAACAGAGGGTCAAGCAGAGAGCATCATGGGAAACAGAGGGTCAGGCAGAGAGCATCATGGGAAACAGAGGGGCAGCCAGAGAGCATCATGGGAAACAGAGGGTCAAGCAGAGAGCATCATGGGAAACAGAGGGGCAGCCAGAGAGCATCATGGGAAACAAGAGGGTCAAGCAGAGAGCATCATGGGAAACAGAGGGTCAAGCAGAGAGCATCATGGGAAACAAGAGGGTCAGGCAGAGAGCATCATGGGAAACAGAGGGGCAGCCAGAGAGCATCATGGGAAACAGAGGGGCAGCCAGAGAGCATCATGGGAAACAAGAGGGTCAAGCAGAGAGCATCATGGGAAACAAGAGGGTCAAGCAGAGAGCATCATGGGAAACAGAGGGTCAAGCAGAGAGCATCATGGGAAACAGAGGGGCAGCCAGAGAGCATCATGGGAAACAGAGGGGCAGCCAGAGAGCATCATGGGAAACAGAGGGGCAGCCAGAGAGCATCATGGGAAACAAGAGGGTCAAGCAGAGAGCATCATGGGAAACAGAGGGGCAGCCAGAGAGCATCATGGGAAACAGAGGGGCAGCCAGAGAGCATCATGGGAAACAGAGGGGCAGCCAGAGAGCATCATGGGAAACAAGAGGGTCAGGCAGAGAGCATCATGGGAAACAGAGGGGCAGCCAGAGAGCATCATGGGAAACAGAGGGTCAAGCAGAGAGCATCATGGGAAACAGAGGGTCAGCCAGAGAGCATCATGGGAAACAAGAGGGTCAGGCAGAGAGCATCATGGGAAACAGAGGGGCAGCCAGAGAGCATCATGGGAAACAGAGGGGCAGCCAGAGAGCATCATGGGAAACAGAGGGGCAGCCAGAGAGCATCATGGGAAACAGAGGGTCAGGCAGAGAGCATCATGGGAAACAGAGGGGCAGCCAGAGAGCATCATGGGAAACAGAGGGTCAGCCAGAGAGCATCATGGGAAACAGAGGGTCAAGCAGAGAGCATCATGGGAAACAGAGGGGCAGCCAGAGAGCATCATGGGAAACAGAGGGGCAGCCAGAGAGCATCATGGGAAACAGAGGGGCAGCCAGAGAGCATCATGGGAAACAGAGGGTCAGGCAGAGAGCATCATGGGAAACAGAGGGGCAGCCAGAGAGCATCATGGGAAACAGAGGGTCAGCCAGAGAGCATCATGGGAAACAGAGGGTCAAGCAGAGAGCATCATGGGAAACAGAGGGGCAGCCAGAGAGCATCATGGGAAACAGACGCGTCTATTATTACGTGTTTTTATCACGAAGCGTCCATTATTACGTGTTTTTCTCGCGACGTGTCTATTATTACGTGTTTTTCTCGCGACGTGTCTATTATTACGTGTCTTTATCACGACAATGTTAAATCTATTAAATTGTGTTTAATCTCTTTTTACTTATAACTGACTTATGGGTTATCGGTTGATTAACTGCTGACTCGGATCGATCAATAAGACAATCGATGATGCAATGCTATCATCTTTTGATGATGATGAAGTGGATCACGTGATTAGGAGGACATTTTCTCCTGTTATCACCATGAAGCACGTCTTTCACCAGGTTCGCTTTAACACCGGTAGCTCCCTGAAACCCGCCCGAGGGAACTGCGACCGGACCGACACCCCGAACCACCGGGGGTCGACCCGCCGTGTTGGGAACGACGTGCATGGAGCTTCCGCCACATGATGCAGCCATGCGGGCCACATGATGCAGCCATGCGGGCCACATGATGCAGCCATGCGGGCCACATGATGCAGCCATGCGGGCCACATGATGCAGCCATGCGGGCCACATGATGCAGCCATGCGGGCCACATGATGCAGCCATGCGGGCCACATGATGCAGCCGCAGCAGCCGCAGCAGCCCCACCTCCACCGGCCTCCTTTCCGGCTTCACGGGCTCACTGTTACCGACAGAAACCCGTCTGTTGGGCACAGATCCCCGACGCATGTCTCGGTGTCAGTGAGCTCGTGAGCTCCGGGACCACGGTGTTTCCTGCCACCGCTCCCCAGGCCTCCGCTCGCTCGCGCCCGCCCCGTAGAACAAGCGCCGGGCGGGCACGAGCTCCGGGGCCTCCGGCTCGCCCGGCGTTGAGGCTCGTGGGGGCAGAAAGTGGCGGGAAAACAGCGTCCGTCCAGGAGTTAGTGTAACCAGGACGCCCGGTCGGAGCCCCGCGCGGGGTCGGAGACTCACCCTCTGCCGCCGCCGAAGCTTTGGTAGACCCGATCCCGCTCGTCGTAGTTGTCGTGGTCCGCCATTGCTGCTGCTGTGTGTCGGAGGAGGAGGTCCTTCACGTCACACGCGCAGCGGGCTGAGGTGTCCGCGCAGCGCCTGACCGGCAAACTCCACCACGGCCCCAGCGAGAGGCTGCGCGTGCACGGCTCCGCGTGCACGCCATGTTGTCCTCCTGATCTTTATGAACAGTCTTCATTCTCTCCGTCAGAACATCAGCGACTCACTCACGGACCCGGACAGCGTTACAGGCTGAAGACCTCTTCGTGGGTTTTTACACAAAGTCTGATGAATGTAAAAACTCTGAAAGAACAGGAATGAATATGTTTGTAGTTTTACAATCACAGTTTGTGCCTCAGTGTCTTCTTTTATTTTAATGTTGTGCTCTTTTCTATTTTTTTTCTTTCTTTGGTTAGTTTAACTGTAGTTAAATATATTAATAAATAAATAAATATATTTTGCCGTTTCTTGTTGACACATTAGTAAATTGTTCTTGCTCAATTGTTGAATGAATAATTATAAAAAGTTTTAAGAACAGTTATACTTGTAGTTTAAGGTTTATCCACCAGAGTGACGGTAAGAGAGTGATGCCAGTGAAAGTGAATTATTCTGTATCAGATTCATGACGTAATGTTATTAAGATGGACCGAGTGGGAACCGTGACAGGAAGTTCAGAGTAGAAGGGAAAGGTCAAAAGTCAATCAAAGGGCCAGAAGACAAACAGGCTCAACTGTTTATTGAAATCTTACAATGAAACAGGTTTAATACCTACAAATATAAAGTAAGTCATAAGTTATAAGTCATGATTTCACACATAAAGGTAGAATCCAGCAGGGGGCAGCAGTGGCCTGGAGTCTACCAGGAAAACCAAAGAAGAACATTAAATGTGTATAAACAATAACAGAAACATATTAATAATACCTGTTAACATGAAGTAAAGTGCAACAAATAGCTCCAATTACTGCCGTTATTATTCAAGATTATTAACTAACTAAAATCATGGAAGATGTGTAACAACATGATAATTACACATTCAGTGATATTAGAGAATATTTAAGATAAACAAGTGATGTTTGCTCAAGAGGAACAGTGTATAAGACCTAAAACTGTAAATACTTTATATATTATATTATATATATATATATATATGAGCTTCATGTGTGCAGGTCACTTAGAGGTCACTCAAGGACGCAAAGGAGTCTCGTAGATGGAGAATCACACAGAATATTATGGGATATTACTTCAGTATAAATGTGGATGGTCGTCAACGGTGACAAAGACATTTGTTATGTTTGATTTAACAAAGAATGACACAAAGTTTAGAATTCTATACAACCAGAGGAGTCGCCCCCTGGTGGTCAGGAGAGAGAAGCAGGTTTGACACATAAAGCATGACGTAAAGTAAAGACTTTACTTAGAACCGAAGGTTCGTCTCCTGACTACTGTACATATACATATAAATATATATCTACATATATATATATACATATATATACATATATATATGTATATATATACATATAAATATATATCTACATATATACATATATGTATACATATACATATATATATATGTATATATAGAGATAAATATCTAAATATATATATTTATACATATATATGTATATACATACATATATATATGTATATATATACATATGTATATAAATGCATATATTTATATATATGTATATATATACATATATGTATATATATACATATGTATATAAATGCATATATTTATATATATGTATATATATATACATATATATACATATGTATATAAATGCATATATTTATATATATGTATATACATATATATATATATATTTATATATATGTACATACATCCATAAAGGGTGACATGGGGACCAGATGCTGCCTTAGGGAGTCTTAGAGTTCAGGGCCCCTGTAGACCAGGTTCAGGGCCCCTGTAGACCAGGTTCAGGGCCCCTGTAGACCAGGTTCAGGGACCCTATAGACCAGGTGCAGGGCCCCTGTAGACCAGGTTCAGGGCCCCTGTAGACCAGGTTCAGGGCCCCTGTAGACCAGGTTCAGGGCCCCTATAGACCAGGTTCAGGGCCCCTGTAGACCAGGTTCAGGGTCCCTGTAGACCAGGTTCAGGGCCCCTGTAGACCAGGTTCAGGGTCCCTGTAGACCAGGTTCAGGGCCCCTGTAGACCAGGTTCAGGGCCCCTATAGACCAGGTTCAGGGCCCCTGTAGACCAGGTTCAGGGCCCCTTGAGGTCGTGTCGTAAGGGAGCATCAGAGGTGAGTCGGGTCGGGGCTGCTGGGCGGTGGCCTGACGCTCTGTGGGCGGTGGCCTGACGCTCTGTGGGCGGCGGCCTGATGCTCTGTGGGCGGTGGCCTAACGCTCTGTGGGCGGCGGCCTGATGCTCTGTGGGCGGTGGCCTGACGCTCTGTGGGCGGCGGCCTGACGCTCTGTGGGCGGCGGCCTGACGCTCTGGAGGCCGGCGCTGTAGACCGGGCGTCCCTTGCGCCGGGGATCAGGGACTTCCCCAGAACCTGGAGGCAGAAAGGAACCGTCACCGGGCCGGAGCGAGCCCGCTTACACAGAACCAAGGAGAACACAGACCAGGTTCTCCTGACCACAGAGTGCTCACCGGGTTCTCCTGACCACAGAGTGCTCACCTGGTTCTCCTGACCACAGAGTGCTCACCGGGTTCTCCTGACCACAGAGTGCTCACCTGGTTCTCCTGACCACAGAGTGCTCTACTTGGTTCTCCTGACCACAGAGTGCTCACCTGGTTCTCCTGACCACAGAGTGCTCTACTTGGTTCTCCTGACCACAGAGTGCTCTACTTGGTTCTCCTGACCACAGAGTGCTCACCGGGTTCTCCTGACCACAGAGTGCTCACCTGGTTCTCCTGACCACAGAGTGCTCTACTTGGTTCTCCTGACCACAGAGTGCTCACCGGGTTCTCCTGACCACAGAGTGCTCACCTGGTTCTCCTGACCACAGAGTGCTCACCGGGTTCTCCTGACCACAGAGTGCTCACCTGGTTCTCCTGACCACAGAGTGCTCACCTGGTTCTCCTGACCACAGAGTGCTCACCGGGTTCTCCTGACCACAGAGTGCTCACCTGGTTCTCCTGACCACAGAGTGCTCACCTGGTTCTCCTGACCACAGAGTGCTCACCTGGTTCTCCTGACCACAGAGTGCTCACCGGGTTCTCCTGACCACAGAGTGCTCACCTGGTTCTCTGCCAGAGCCTGTTTGGCCATGTAGTGTTCCCTCTTCATCTTCATCAGAACCTCCTCAGGGACATCCGGCACCAGCAGGTCGATGAGCAGGCCGATGGAGAAGACCACGTGCTGAGGAGGAGCAGGAGAACATGCTGCTCTAGATGTAGAGGTTCTAGATGTAGAGGTTCTGTAGGTTCTAGATGTAGAGGTTCTAGATGTAGAGGTTCTGTAGGTTCTAGATGTAGAGGTTCTAGATGTAGAGGTTCTGTAGGTTCTGTAGGTTCTAGATGTTTCCTGACCTCAAACACAATGACAAACGTCAGCCGGATGGCGAGAAGGTGAAAGTATTCTGGGAGGTATTCACCGTCTGCATTCCTGAGACCTGAATACCTGCAGGGCAACAACAACATTAACAACAACAACAACATCAACAACAACAACGACGACAACATCGACAACATTAACAACAACATCAACAACGTCAACATCAACAACAACAAAAATGACGACATCAACAACAACATCAACAACAACACATCCGCGGCAGCGTGGACCTGCAGGCCGCCTGCGTGCGGCTGTAGTTCTGTGGTGACGTAGCGAGGGTGAAGTTGATGAAGCCGCTCAGCGTCGCGTCGCGGGTGTAGCCGTAGTAGAGCCGCGGGAGGAAGGAGGAGGTGAAGGCGATGAGGAAGGCCTGGAGCAGGAGAAGGAGAAGGTCAGACTCTACTGGCTGCTAAAGGAGAAGGTCAGACTCTACTGGCTGCTGAAGGAGAAGGTCAGACTCTACTGGCTGCTGATGGAGGTCAGACTCTACTGGCTGCTGATGGAGAAGGTCAGACTCTACTGGCTGCTAAAGGAGAAGGTCAGACTCTACTGGCTGCTGATGGAGAAGGTCAGACTCTACTGGCTGCTAAAGGAGAAGGTCAGACTCTACTGGCTGCTGAAGGAGAAGGTCAGACTCTACTGGCTGCTAAAAGAGAAGGTCAGACTCTACTGGCTGCTGAAGGAGAAGGTCAGACTCTACTGGCTGCTGAAGGAGAAGGTCAGACTCTACTGGCTGGTGAAGGAGAAGGTCAGACTCTACTGGCTGCTGATGGAGAATGTCAGACTCTACTGGCCGCTAAAGGAGAAGGTCAGACTCTACTGGCTGCTGAAGGAGGTCAGACTCTACTGGCTGCTGATGGTCAGACTCTACTGGCTGCTGAAGGAGAAGGTCAGACTCTACTGGCTGCTGAAGGAGAAGGTCAGACTCTACTGGCTGCTAAAGGAGAAGGTCAGACTCTACTGGCTTCTGATGGAGGTCAGACTCTACTGGCTGCTGATGGAGAAGGTCAGACTCTACTGGCTGCTGATGGAGAAGGTCAGACTCTACTGGCTGCTAAAGGAGAAGGTCAGACTCTACTGGCTGCTGAAGGAGAAGGTCAGACTCTACTGGCTGCTGATGGAGGTCAGACTCTACTGGCTGCTGAGGGAGAAGGTCAGACTCTACTGGCTGCTAAAGGAGAAGGTCAGACTCTACTGGCTGCTGATGGAGGTCAGACTCTACTGGCTGCTGATGGAGAAGGTCAGACTCTACTGGCTGCTAAAGGAGAAGGTCAGACTCTACTGGCTGCTGAAGGAGGTCAGACTCTACTGGCTGCTGATGGATGTCAGACTCTACTGGCTGCTGAAGGAGAAGGTCAGACTCTACTGGCTGCTGAAGGAGAAGGTCAGACTCTACTGGCTGCTGCAGGAGAAGGTCAGACTCTACTGGCTGCTGATGGAGAAGGTCAGACTCTACTGGCTGCTGAAGGAGAAGGTCAGACTCTACTGGCTGCTGAAGGAGAAGGTCAGACTCTACTGGCTGCTAAAGGAGAAGATCAGACTCTACTGGCTGCTGAAGGAGAAGGTCAGACTCTACTGGCTGCTGAAGGAGAAGGTCAGACTCTACTGGCTGCTGATGGAGGTCAGACTCTACTGGCTGCTGAAGGAGAAGGTCAGACTCTACTGGCTGCTGATGGAGGTCAGACTCTACTGGCTGCTGAAGGAGAAGGTCAGACTCTACTGGCTGCTGAAGGAGAAGGTCAGACTCTACTGGCTGCTGAAGGAGAAGGTCAGACTCTACTGGCTGCTAAAGGAGAAGGTCAGACTCTACTGGCTGCTGAAGGAGAAGGTCAGACTCTACTGGCTGCTAAAGGAGAAGATCAGACTCTACTGGCTGCTGAAGGAGAAGGTCAGACTCTACTGGCTGCTGAAGGAGAAGGTCAGACTCTACTGGCTGCTGATGGAGGTCAGACTCTACTGGCTGCTGAAGGAGAAGGTCAGACTCTACTGGCTGCTGAAGGAGAAGGTCAGACTCTACTGGCTGCTAAAGGAGAAGGTCAGACTCTACTGGCTGCTGAAGGAGAAGGTCAGACTCTACTGGCTGCTAAAGGAGAAGGTCAGACTCTACTGGCTGCTGATGGACGTCAGACTCTACTGGCTGCTGATGGAGAAGGTCAGACTCTACTGGCTGCTGAAGGAGAAGGTCAGACTCTACTGGCTGCTGATGGAGGTCAGACTCTACTGGCTGCTGATGGAGAAGGTCAGACTCTACTGGCTGCTAAAGGAGGTCAGACTCTACTGGCTGCTGATGGATGTCAGACTCTACTGGCTGCTGAAGGAGAAGGTCAGACTCTACTGGCTGCTGATGGACGTCAGACTCTACTGGCTGCTGAAGGAGAAGGTCAGACTCTACTGGCTGCTAAAAGAGAAGGTCAGACTCTACTGGCTGCTGAAGGAGAAGGTCAGACTCTACTGGCTGCTGAAGGAGAAGGTCAGACTCTACTGGCTGCTGAAGGAGAAGGTCAGACTCTACTGGCTGCTGAAGGAGAAGGTCAGACTCTACTGGCTGAAGGAGAAGGTCAGACTCTACTGGCTGCTGAAGGAGAAGGTCAGACTCTACTGGCTGCTGAAGGAGAAGGTCAGACTCTACTGGCTGCTGAAGGAGAAGGTCAGACTCTACTGGCTGCTGCAGGAGAAGGTCAGACTCTACTGGCTGCTGAAGGAGAAGGTCAGACTCTACTGGCTGAAGGAGAAGGTCAGACTCTACTGGCTGCTGATGGAGAAGGTCAGACTCTACTGGCTGCTGCAGGAGAAGGTCAGACTCTACTGGCTGCTGATGGAGAAGGTCAGACTCTACTGGCTGCTGATGGAGAAGGTCAGACTCTACTGGCTGCTGGAGGTCAGACTCTACTGGCTGCTAAAGGAGAAGGTCAGACTCTACTGGCTGCTGAAGGAGAAGGTCAGACTCTACTGGCTGCTGATGGAGGTCAGACTCTACTGGCTGCTGATGGAGAAGGTCAGACTCTACTGGCTGCTGAAGGAGAAGGTCAGACTCTACTGGCTGCTGAAGGAGAAGGTCAGACTCTACTGGCTGCTGATGGAGAAGGTCAGACTCTACTGGCTGCTAAAGGAGAAGGTCAGACTCTACTGGCTGCTGAAGGAGAAGGTCAGACTCTACTGGCTGCTGATGGAGGTCAGACTCTACTGGCTGCTGAAGGAGAAGGTCAGACTCTACTGGCTGCTGAAGGAGAAGGTCAGACTCTACTGGCTGCTGGAGAAGGTCAGACTCTACTGGCTGCTGAAGGAGAAGGTCAGACTCTACTGGCTGCTGAAGGAGAAGGTCAGACTCTACTGGCTGCTGAAGGAGAAGGTCAGACTCTACTGGCTGCTGAAGGAGAAGGTCAGACTCTACTGGCTGCTGAAGGAGAAGGTCAGACTCTACTGGCTGCTAAAGGAGAAGGTCAGACTCTACTGGCTGCTGCAGGAGAAGGTCAGACTCTACTGGCTGCTGGAGGTCAGACTCTACTGGCTGCTGAAGGAGAAGGTCAGACTCTACTGGCTGCTGAAGGAGAAGGTCAGACTCTACTGGCTGCTGAAGGAGAAGGTCAGACTCTACTGGCTGCTGAAGGAGAAGGTCAGACTCTACTGGCTGCTGAAGGAGAAGGTCAGACTCTACTGGCTGCTGAAGGAGAAGGTCAGACTCTACTGGCTGCTGAAGGAGAAGGTCAGACTCTACTGGCTGCTGAAGGAGAAGGTCAGACTCTACTGGCTGCTGATGGAGGTCAGACTCTACTGGCTGCTGATGGAGAAGGTCAGACTCTACTGGCTGCTGGAGGTCAGACTCTACTGGCTGCTGAGGAGAAGGTCAGACTCTACTGGCTGCTGAAGGATGAGGTCAGACTCTACTGGCTGCTGATGGAGGTCAGACTCTACTGGCTGCTGATGGAGAGGTCAGACTATATTGGCTGCTAAAGGAGAAGGTCAGACTCTACTGGCTGCTGATGGAGAAGGTCAGACTCTACTGGCTGCTGAAGGAGAAGGTCAGACTCTACTGGCTGCTGAAGGAGAAGGTCAGACTCTACTGGCTGCTGATGGAGGTCAGACTCTACTGGCTGCTGAAGGAGAAGGTCAGACTCTACTGGCTGCTGAAGGAGAAGGTCAGACTCTACTGGCTGCTGAAGGAGAAGGTCAGACTCTACTGGCTGCTGAAGGAGAAGGTCAGACTCTACTGGCTGCTGAAGGAGAAGGTCAGACTCTACTGGCTGCTGATGGAGAATGTCAGACTCTACTGGCCGCTAAAGGAGAAGGTCAGACTCTACTGGCTGCTGAAGGAGGTCAGACTCTACTGGCTGCTGATGGTCAGACTCTACTGGCTGCTGAAGGAGAAGGTCAGACTCTACTGGCTGCTGAAGGAGAAGGTCAGACTCTACTGGCTGCTGCAGGAGAAGGTCAGACTCTACTGGCTGCTGAAGGGGAAGGTCAGACTCTACTGGCTGCTGAAGGAGAAGGTCAGACTCTACTGGCTGCTGAAGGAGAAGGTCAGACTCTACTGGCTGCTGAAGGAGAAGGTCAGACTCTACTGGCTGCTGAAGGAGAAGGTCAGACTCTACTGGCTGCTGAAGGAGAAGGTCAGACTCTACTGGCTGCTGATGAAGGTCAGACTCTACTGGCTGCTGAAGGAGAAGGTCAGACTCTACTGGCTGCTGAAGGAGAAGGTCAGACTCTACTGGCTGCTGAAGGAGAAGGTCAGACTCTACTGGCTGCTGAAGGAGAAGGTCAGACTCTACTGGCTGCTGAAGGAGAAGGTCAGACTCTACTGGCTGCTGAAGGAGAAGGTCAGACTCTACTGGCTGCTGAAGGAGAAGGTCAGACTCTACTGGCTGCTGAAGGAGAAGGTCAGACTCTACTGGCTGCTGATGGAGGTCAGACTCTACTGGCTGCTGATGGAGAAGGTCAGACTCTACTGGCTGCTGAAGGAAGGTCAGACTCTACTGGCTGCTGAAGGAGAAGGTCAGACTCTACTGGCTGCTGATGGAGGTCAGACTCTACTGGCTGCTGAAGGAGAAGGTCAGACTCTACTGGCTGCTGATGGAGGTCAGACTCTACTGGCTGCTGATGGAGAAGGTCAGACTCTACTGGCTGCTGATGGAGAAGGTCAGACTCTACTGGCTGCTAAAGGAGAAGGTCAGACTCTACTGGCTGCTGAAGGAGAAGGTCAGACTCTACTGGCTGCTGATGGAGGTCAGACTCTACTGGCTGCTGAAGGAGAAGGTCAGACTCTACTGGCTGCTGAAGGAGAAGGTCAGACTCTACTGGCTGCTGAAGGAGAAGGTCAGACTCTACTGGCTGCTGAAGGAGAAGGTCAGACTCTACTGGCTGCTGAAGGAGAAGGTCAGACTCTACTGGCTGCTGATGGAGGTCAGACTCTACTGGCTGCTGAAGGAGAAGGTCAGACTCTACTGGCTGCTGATGGAGGTCAGACTCTACTGGCTGCTGATGGTCAGACTCTACTGGCTGCTGAAGGAGAAGGTCAGACTCTACTGGCTGCTGAAGGAGAAGGTCAGACTCTACTGGCTTCTGAGAGAAGGTCAGACTCTACTGGCTGCTGATGGAGGTCAGACTCTACTGGCTGCTGATGGAGAAGGTCAGACTCTACTGGCTGCTGAAGGAGAAGGTCAGACTCTACTGGCTGCTGAAGGAGAAGGTCAGACTCTACTGGCTGCTGAAGGAGAAGGTCAGACTCTACTGGCTGCTGAAGGAGAAGGTCAGACTCTACTGGCTGCTGATGGAGGTCAGACTCTACTGGCTGCTGAAGGAGAAGGTCAGACTCTACTGGCTGCTGAAGGAGAAGGTCAGACTCTACTGGCTGCTGATGGAAGGTCAGACTCTACTGGCTGCTGAAGGAGAAGGTCAGACTCTACTGGCTGCTAAAGGAGAAGGTCAGACTCTACTGGCTGCTGAAGGAGAAGGTCAGACTCTACTGGCTGCTGAAGAGAAGGTCAGACTCTACTGGCTGCTGATGGAGGTCAGACTCTACTGGCTGCTGAAGGAGAAGGTCAGACTCTACTGGCTGCTGAAGGAGAAGGTCAGACTCTACTGGCTGCTGAAGGAGAAGGTCAGACTCTACTGGCTGCTGAAGGAGAAGGTCAGACTCTACTGGCTGCTGATGGAAGGTCAGACTCTACTGGCTGCTGAAGGAGAAGGTCAGACTCTACTGGCTGCTGAAGGAGAAGGTCAGACTCTACTGGCTGCTGATGGAGGTCAGACTCTACTGGCTGCTGAAGGAGAAGGTCAGACTCTACTGGCTGCTGAAGGAGAAGGTCAGACTCTACTGGCTGCTGAAGGAGAAGGTCAGACTCTACTGGCTGCTGATGGAGAAGGTCAGACTCTACTGGCTGCTGATGGAGGTCAGACTCTACTGGCTGCTGAAGGAGAAGGTCAGACTCTACTGGCTGCTGAAGGAGAAGGTCAGACTCTACTGGCTGCTGATGGAGAAGGTCAGACTCTACTGGCTGCTAAAGGAGAAGGTCAGACTCTACTGGCTGCTGAAGGAGAAGGTCAGACTCTACTGGCTGCTGATGGAGGTCAGACTCTACTGGCTGCTGAAGGAGAAGGTCAGACTCTACTGGCTGCTGAAGGAGAAGGTCAGACTCTACTGGCTTCTGATGGTCAGACTCTACTGGCTGCTGATGGAGGTCAGACTCTACTGGCTGCTGAAGGAGAAGGTCAGACTCTACTGGCTGCTGAAGGAGAAGGTCAGACTCTACTGGCTGCTGAAGGAGAAGGTCAGACTCTACTGGCTGCTGAAGGAGAAGGTCAGACTCTACTGGCTGCTGATGGAGAAGGTCAGACTCTACTGGCTGCTGAAGGAGAAGGTCAGACTCTACTGGCTGCTGAAGGAGAAGGTCAGACTCTACTGGCTGCTGATGGAGGTCAGACTCTACTGGCTGCTGCAGGAGAAGGTCAGACTCTACTGGCTGCTGAAGGAAGGTCAGACTCTACTGGCTGCTGAAGGAGAAGGTCAGACTCTACTGGCTGCTGATGGAGGTCAGACTCTACTGGCTGCTGAAGGAGAAGGTCAGACTCTACTGGCTGCTGAAGGAGAAGGTCAGACTCTACTGGCTGCTGATGGAGAAGGTCAGACTCTACTGGCTGCTGATGGAGAAGGTCAGACTCTACTGGCTGCTGAAGGAGAAGGTCAGACTCTACTGGCTGCTGATGGAGGTCAGACTCTACTGGCTGCTGAAGGAGAAGGTCAGACTCTACTGGCTGCTGAAGGAGAAGGTCAGACTCTACTGGCTGCTGAGGGAGAAGGTCAGACTCTACTGGCTGCTGATGGAGGTCAGACTCTACTGGCTGCTGAAGGAGAAGGTCAGACTCTACTGGCTGCTGAAGGAGAAGGTCAGACTCTACTGGCTGCTGAAGGAGAAGGTCAGACTCTACTGGCTGCTGAAGGAGAAGGTCAGACTCTACTGGCTGCTGCAGGAGAAGGTCAGACTCTACTGGCTGCTGAAGGAGGTCAGACTCTACTGGCTGCTGATGGAGGTCAGACTCTACTGGCTGCTGAAGGAGAAGGTCAGACTCTACTGGCTGCTGAAGGAGAAGGTCAGACTCTACTGGCTGCTGATGGAGAAGGTCAGACTCTACTGGCTGCTGAAGGAGAAGGTCAGACTCTACTGGCTGCTGAAGGAGAAGGTCAGACTCTACTGGCTGCTGATGGAGGTCAGACTCTACTGGCTGCTGAAGGAGAAGGTCAGACTCTACTGGCTGCTGAAGGAGAAGGTCAGACTCTACTGGCTGCTGAAGGAGAAGGTCAGACTCTACTGGCTGCTGAAGGAGAAGGTCAGACTCTACTGGCTGCTGAGAGAAGGTCAGACTCTACTGGCTGCTGAAGGAGAAGGTCAGACTCTACTGGCTGCTGATGGAGAAGGTCAGACTCTACTGGCTGCTGCAGGAGAAGGTCAGACTCTACTGGCTGCTGAAGGAGAAGGTCAGACTCTACTGGCTGCTGAAGGAGAAGGTCAGACTCTACTGGCTGCTGATGGAGGTCAGACTCTACTGGCTGCTGAAGGAGAAGGTCAGACTCTACTGGCTGCTGAAGGAGAAGGTCAGACTCTACTGGCTGCTGATGGAGGTCAGACTCTACTGGCTGCTGAAGGAAGGTCAGACTACTGGCTGCTGAAGGAGGTCAGACTCTACTGGCTGCTGATGGAGGTCAGACTCTACTGGCTGCTGAAGGAGAAGGTCAGACTCTACTGGCTGCTGATGGAGAAGGTCAGACTCTACTGGCTGCTGCAGGAGAAGGTCAGACTCTACTGGCTGCTGATGGAGAAGGTCAGACTCTACTGGCTGCTGAAGGAGAAGGTCAGACTCTACTGGCTGCTGAAGGAGAAGGTCAGACTCTACTGGCTGCTGAAGGAGAAGGTCAGACTCTACTGGCTGCTGAAGGAGAAGGTCAGACTCTACTGGCTGCTGAAGGAGGTCAGACTCTACTGGCTGCTGATGGAGAAGGTCAGACTCTACTGGCTGCTGAAGGAGAAGGTCAGACTACTGGCTGCTGAAGGAGGTCAGACTCTACTGGCTGCTGATGGAGGTCAGACTCTACTGGCTGCTGAAGGAGAAGGTCAGACTCTACTGGCTGCTGAAGGAGAAGGTCAGACTCTACTGGCTGCTGAAGGAGAAGGTCAGACTCTACTGGCTGCTGATGAGAAGGTCAGACTCTACTGGCTGCTGAAGGAGAAGGTCAGACTCTACTGGCTGCTGATGGAGAAGGTCAGACTCTACTGGCTGCTGAAGGAGAAGGTCAGACTCTACTGGCTGCTGAAGGAGAAGGTCAGACTCTACTGGCTGCTGATGGAGGTCAGACTCTACTGGCTGCTGAAGGAGAAGGTCAGACTCTACTGGCTGCTGAAGGAGAAGGTCAGACTCTACTGGCTGCTGATGGAGGTCAGACTCTACTGGCTGCTGCAGGAGGTCAGACTCTACTGGCTGCTGAAGGAGAAGGTCAGACTCTACTGGCCGCTGAAGGAGAAGGTCAGACTCTACTGGCTGCTGCAGGAGAAGGTCAGACTCTACTGGCTGCTGAAGGAGAAGGTCAGACTCTACTGGCTGCTGATGGAGGTCAGACTCTACTGGCTGCTGAAGGAGAAGGTCAGACTCTACTGGCTGCTGAAGGAGAAGGTCAGACTCTACTGGCTGCTGATGGAGGTCAGACTCTACTGGCTGCTGCGCGAGAAGGTCAGACTCTACTGGCTGCTGAAGGAGAAGGTCAGACTCTACTGGCTGCTGAAGGAGAAGGTCAGACTCTACTGGCTGCTGAAGGAGAAGGTCAGACTCTACTGGCTGCTGAAGGACAAGGTCAGACTCTACTGGCTGCTGAGGAGAAGGTCAGACTCTACTGGCTGCTGAGAGAAGGTCAGACTCTACTGGCTGCTGAAGGAGAAGGTCAGACTCTACTGGCTGCTGAAGGAGAAGGTCAGACTCTACTGGCTGCTTGAGGAGAAGGTCAGACTCTACTGGCTGCTGAAGGAGAAGGTCAGACTCTACTGGCTGCTGATGGAGGTCAGACTCTACTGGCTGCTGCAGGAGAAGGTCAGACTCTACTGGCTGCTGAAGGAAGGTCAGACTCTACTGGCTGCTGATGGAGGTCAGACTCTACTGGCTGCTGAAGGAGAAGGTCAGACTCTACTGGCTGCTGAAGGAGAAGGTCAGACTCTACTGGCTGCTGAAGGAGAAGGTCAGACTCTACTGGCTGCTGATGGAGGTCAGACTCTACTGGCTGCTGAAGGAGAAGGTCAGACTCTACTGGCTGCTGAAGGAGAAGGTCAGACTCTACTGGCTGCTGAAGGAGAAGGTCAGACTCTACTGGCTGCTGAAGGAGAAGGTCAGACTCTACTGGCTGCTGATGGAGAAGGTCAGACTCTACTGGCTGCTGAAGGAGAAGGTCAGACTCTACTGGCTGCTGAAGGAGAAGGTCAGACTCTACTGGCTGCTGAAGGAGAAGGTCAGACTCTACTGGCTGCTGATGGAGAAGGTCAGACTCTACTGGCTGCTGAAGGAGAAGGTCAGACTCTACTGGCTGCTGAAGGGAAGGTCAGACTCTACTGGCTGCTGATGGAGGTCAGACTCTACTGGCTGCTGAAGGAGAAGGTCAGACTCTACTGGCTGCTGAAGGAGAAGGTCAGACTCTACTGGCTGCTGATGGAGAAGGTCAGACTCTACTGGCTGCTGAAGGAGAAGGTCAGACTCTACTGGCTGCTGAAGGAGAAGGTCAGACTCTACTGGCTGCTGATGGAGGTCAGACTCTACTGGCTGCTGAAGGAGAAGGTCAGACTCTACTGGCTGCTGAAGGAGAAGGTCAGACTCTACTGGCTGCTGATGGAGAAGGTCAGACTCTACTGGCTGCTGCAGGAGAAGGTCAGACTCTACTGGCTGCTGAAGGAGAAGGTCAGACTCTACTGGCTGCTGCAGGAGGTCAGACTCTACTGGCTGCTGATGGAGGTCAGACTCTACTGGCTGCTGAAGGAGAAGGTCAGACTCTACTGGCTGCTGAAGGAGAAGGTCAGACTCTACTGGCTGCTAAAGGAGGTCAGACTCTACTGGCTGCTGATGGAGAAGGTCAGACTCTACTGGCTGCTGAAGGAGAAGGTCAGACTCTACTGGCTGCTGATGGAGAAGGTCAGACTCTACTGGCTGCTGCAGGAGAAGGTCAGACTCTACTGGCTGCTGAAGGAGAAGGTCAGACTCTACTGGCTGCTGATGGAGGTCAGACTCTACTGGCTGCTGAATGAGAAGGTCAGACTCTACTGGCTGCTGAAGGAGAAGGTCAGACTCTACTGGCTGCTGATGAAGGTCAGACTCTACTGGCTGCTGGAGAAGGTCAGACTCTACTGGCTGCTGAAGGAGAAGGTCAGACTCTACTGGCTGCTGATGGAGAAGGTCAGACTCTACTGGCTGCTGAAGGAGAAGGTCAGACTCTACTGGCTGCTGCAGGAGAAGGTCAGACTCTACTGGCTGCTAAAGGAGGTCAGACTCTACTGGCTGCTGATGGAGAAGGTCAGACTCTACTGGCTGCTGAAGGAGAAGGTCAGACTCTACTGGCTGCTGCAGGAGAAGGTCAGACTCTACTGGCTGCTGAAGGAGAAGGTCAGACTCTACTGGCTGCTGATGGAGAAGGTCAGACTCTACTGGCTGCTAAAGGAGAAGGTCAGACTCTACTGGCTGCTGAAGGAGGTCAGACTCTACTGGCTGCTGATGGATGTCAGACTCTACTGGCTGCTGAAGGAGAAGGTCAGACTCTACTGGCTGCTGAAGGAGAAGGTCAGACTCTACTGGCTGCTGCAGGAGAAGGTCAGACTCTACTGGCTGCTGATGGAGAAGGTCAGACTCTACTGGCTGCTGAAGGAGAAGGTCAGACTCTACTGGCTGCTGATGGAGGTCAGACTCTACTGGCTGCTGAAGGAGAAGGTCAGACTCTACTGGCTGCTGAAGGAGGTCAGACTCTACTGGCTGCTGATGGAGGTCAGACTCTACTGGCTGCTGATGGAGGTCAGACTCTACTGGCTGCTGAAGGAGAAGGTCAGACTCTACTGGCTGCTGAAGGAGAAGGTCAGACTCTACTGGCTGCTGAAGGAGAAGGTCAGACTCTACTGGCTGCTGAAGGAGAAGGTCAGACTCTACTGGCTGCTGAAGGAGAAGGTCAGACTCTACTGGCTGCTGATGGAGGTCAGACTCTACTGGCTGCTGAAGGAGAAGGTCAGACTCTACTGGCTGCTGAAGGAGAAGGTCAGACTCTACTGGCTGCTGAAGGAGAAGGTCAGACTCTACTGGCTGCTGATGAAGGTCAGACTCTACTGGCTGCTGAAGGAGAAGGTCAGACTCTACTGGCTGCTGAAGGAGAAGGTCAGACTCTACTGGCTGCTGAAGGAGAAGGTCAGACTCTACTGGCTGCTGAAGGAGAAGGTCAGACTCTACTGGCTGCTGATGGAGAAGGTCAGACTCTACTGGCTGCTGCAGGAGAAGGTCAGACTCTACTGGCTGCTGAAGGAGAAGGTCAGACTCTACTGGCTGCTGCAGGAGGAGGTCAGACTCTACTGGCTGCTGAACGGGACGGTCAGACTCTACTGGCTGCTGCCGGAGAAGGTCAGACTCTACTGGCTGCTGAGGAGAAGGTCAGACTCTACTGGCTGCTGAAGGAGAAGGTCAGACTGTACTGGCTGCTGATGGAGGTCAGACTCTACTGGCTGCTGCAGGAGAAGGTCAGACTCTACTGGCTGCTGAAGGAGAAGGTCAGACTCTACTGGCTGCTGAAGGAGAAGGTCAGACTCTACTGGCTGCTGATGGAGGTCAGACTCTACTGGCTGCTGAAGGAGAAGGTCAGACTCTACTGGCTGCTGAAGGAGAAGGTCAGACTCTACTGGCTGCTGATGGAGGTCAGACTCTACTGGCTGCTGATGGAGAAGGTCAGACTCTACTGGCTGCTGAAGGAGAAGGTCAGACTCTACTGGCTGCTGAAGGAGAAGGTCAGACTCTACTGGCTGCTGAAGGAGAAGGTCAGACTCTACTGGCTGCTGAAGGAGAAGGTCAGACTCTACTGGCTGCTGAAGGAGAAGGTCAGACTCTACTGGCTGCTGAAGGAGAAGGTCAGACTCTACTGGCTGCTGATGGAGGTCAGACTCTACTGGCTGCTGCAGGAGGTCAGACTCTACTGGCTGCTGAAGGAGAAGGTCAGACTCTACTGGCTGCTGATGGAGGTCAGACTCTACTGGCTGCTGAAGGAGAAGGTCAGACTCTACTGGCTGCTGATGGAGGTCAGACTCTACTGGCTGCTGAAGGAGAAGGTCAGACTCTACTGGCTGCTGAAGGAGAAGGTCAGACTCTACTGGCTGCTGATGGAGAAGGTCAGACTCTACTGGCTGCTGAAGGAGAAGGTCAGACTCTACTGTCTGTTGATGGAGGTCAGACTCTACTGGCTGCTGCAGGAGAAGGTCAGACTCTACTGGCTGCTGAAGGAGAAGGTCAGACTCTACTGGCTGCTGATGGAGGTCAGACTCTACTGGCTGCTGCAGGAGAAGGTCAGACTCTACTGGCTGCTGAAGGAGAAGGTCAGACTCTACTGGCTGCTAAAGGAGGTCAGACTCTACTGGCTGCTGATGGAGAAGGTCAGACTCTACTGGCTGCTGAAGGAGAAGGTCAGACTCTACTGGCTGCTGAAGGAGAAGGTCAGACTCTACTGGCTGCTGATGAAGGTCAGACTCTACTGGCTGCTAAAGGAGAAGGTCAGACTCTACTGGCTGCTGAAGGAGAAGGCCAGACTCTACTGGCTGCTGAAGAACGAGGTCAGACTCTACTGACTGCTGAAGGAAGGTCAGACTCTACTGGCTGCTGAAGGAGAAGGTCAGACTCTACTGGCTGCTGCAGGAGAAGGTCAGACTCTACTGGCTGCTGATGGAGGTCAGACTCTACTGGCTGCTGAAGGAGAAGGTCAGACTCTACTGGCTGCTGATGGAGGTCAGACTCTACTGGCTGCTGAAGGAGAAGGTCAGACTCTACTGGCTGCTGAAGGAGAAGGTCAGACTCTACTGGCTGCTGAAGGAGAAGGTCAGACTCTACTGGCTGCTGAAGGAGAAGGTCAGACTCTACTGGCTGCTGAAGGAGAAGGTCAGACTCTACTGGCTGCTGATGGAGGTCAGACTCTACTGGCTGCTGATGGAGAAGGTCAGACTCTACTGGCTGCTGCAGGAGGTCAGACTCTACTGGCTGCTGAAGGAGAAGGTCAGACTCTACTGGCCGCTGAAGGAGAAGGTCAGACTACTGGCTGCTGAAGGGGAAGGTCAGACTCTACTGGCTGCTGAAGGAGAAGGTCAGACACTACTGGCTGCTGAAGGAGAAGGTCAGACTCTACTGGCTGCTGATGGAGGTCAGACTCTACTGGCTGCTGAAGGAGAAGGTCAGA
>NC_079407.1:542449-569726 GCF_029220125.1 Pseudoliparis swirei
GTGTTTTTGTGTGTGTAGTTGGTGTGTGTAGTAGCCTACGGTGTGTGTGTGAAGTAGCCTACGGTGTGTAGTTGCTGTGTGTGTAGTACGGTGTGTGTGTGCGTGTAGTACGGTGTGTGTGTGTGTGTGTGTGTAGTTGGGGTCTCTTCCTGGTTCTGGCTCCTTGTGGTTTCTCCAGGAGGACCTGGTCCGCCATGTTGCTGCCAGCTGGAGGCTCACCCGGTAACTAGTGTAACTAGTTCACTAACTAGTTGAACTAGTTACACTAGTTCCGTGACTAAGGAGCTCGCTAGCTTCCTGCTAGCAGCGCGTCACAGGTAAGACTTCACCTTCCGGGCTGGTCGACCCGGACCTGGTAGACACGGACCTGGGTACTGGACCTGGTAGACCTGGATCTGGGTACTGGACCTGGGGCTAACTAGCTGGAGCTAACCAGCGGGACTAACTAGTCTTCCTTCTCGGGTTCTTTAAACTTCGCGACGTAGCCGGTGCTAGCTTGTAGCCTATAGCTTGTAGCCTATAGCTTGTAGCCTGTAGCTTGTAGCCTGTAGCCGTAGCAGGGCACCGGACTCCGGTCCCGTCCAGCAGGACTCCCCGGCCCCGGAGGACCAGATCTGGAGGACTAGTGGAGGGTTCGGGCGGAGAGCTTCTGCCGGCGGATCAATCTCACTGTCACGTCCCGCGGGTGAAGTTCGGTTATCGCGCATCGATCCGCTGGATTATTGATCACAGCAGAGACTTCGTGGTGCACGAGCCCAGCAGGAGACCCGGTCCCGATCCCGGTGGGACCTGCTCCTCGGTACTGGGAGTCGGAACAGGCGGATTACTTTAGTGTTGTAACGATGGTGTTCACATACTCTTCAATACACAGCTAGTATTATAAATACTTTATACCTATAGTATAAATACAATATTCAGATTATTTTACCTTCACAGACATAAATATGATTCATTTAATACAATATATATATATATCTTTATAAATACTATATATACATATATTATTTCACATTAAACATGCATTATAAATATTATTTTACATTATAAATACAATCAAGATTATTACATTATAAATACTATATCAATTTTATTTTACATTACAAATACAATTTTAAAATGATTTATAAATACAATACAAATATTATTTGTTATAAATACAATACAAATATTATTTATTATAAATACAATATAAATATTATTACATTATAAATAATATATTAATATTATTTTACATCATAAATACAATACATATTACATTATAAATACAATAAATATTATTTTACATTATAATTACAATATAAATATTATTTATTATAAAGAGAATTCACATTATTTAACATTATAAATACAATATTATGCTAAAAACAATATTTATAAATCCGATCTACATGTTATTTTCTATTATTAATACAATGTCAATATTATTTACCTTTTTAAATAAAACATGTACAGCATGGTGTCCAGTAACGTATGACGTAAGTCCTGCTCAGTGACATGTGACGCCGGTCTGAAGTGTTCCACACGCGTGTGCTCCTCAGCCATGTTCGTGTCCTGCTGTAACTGGCTGTGTCTGGACTCGGGGGCCCCCGGGGGCCCGCCTGCAGCCCAGAGGGACCACCAGGCCTACACCAACTCCGGCTTCAGCAGCCAGCCGGCCCCTCCTGAGCTCACCTGCACGGCCTGCAGGGGGCGCCTCGACACCCCGGCCAAGAAGGTAGCCCCGCTCACAGGGCTATGCAACGGAGGCTTCCTCCAACAGGAAGTAGACAAGAAGCAAACGGGAAGTAAACGAGAAGCAAACGGGAAGTAAACTAGAAGCAAACGGGAAGTAGACGAGAAGCAAACGGGAAGTAAACGAGAAGCAAACGGGAAGTAAACTAGAAGCAAACGGGAAGTAGACAAGAAGCAAACGGGAAGTAAACGAGAGGCAAACGAAGTAAACGAGAAGCAAACAGGAAGTAAATAAGAAGCAAACGGGAAGTAGACGAGAAGCAAACAGGAAGTAAACGGGAAGTAGACGAGAAGCAAACAGGAAGTAAACGAGAGGCAAACGGGAAGTAAACGAGAAGCAAACGGGAAGTAAATGAGAAGCAAACGGGAAGTAAACGAGAAGCAAACGGGAAGTAGAGGAGAAGCAAACGGGAAGTAGAGGAGAAGCAAACGGGAAGTAAACGAGAAGCAAACGGGAAGTAGACTAGAAGCAAATGGGAAGTAAACGAGAAGCAAACGGGAAGTAGACGAGAAGCAAACGGGAAGTAAACAGGAAGTAAACGAGAGGCAAACAGGAAGTAAACGAGAAGCAAACGGGAAGTAAACGAGAAGCAAACGGGAAGTAGACGAGAAGCAAACGGGAAGTAGACGAGAAGCAAACGGGAAGTAAACGAGAAGCAAACGGGAAGTAAACAGGAAGCAAACGGGAAGTAAACAGGAAGTAAACGAGAGGCAAACGGGAAGTAAACGAGAAGCAAACAGGAAGTAAATGAGAAGCAAACGGGAAGTAGACGAGAAGCAAACGGGAAGTAAATGAGAAGCAAACGGGAAGTAAATGAGAAGCAAACGGGAAGTAGACGAGAGGCAAACGGGAAGTAAACGAGAAGCAAACGGGAAGTAGACGAGAAGCAAACGGGAAGTAGACGAGAAGCAAACGGGAAGTAAACGAGAAGCAAACGGGAAGTAGATGAGAAGCAAACGGGAAGTAGACGAGAAGCAAACGGGAAGTAGACGAGAAGCAAACGGGAAGTAAACGAGAGGCAAACGGGAAGTAAACGAGAAGCAAATGGGAAGTAAACGAGAAGCAAACGGGAAGTAGAGGAGAAGCAAACGGGAAGTAAACGAGAAGCAAACGGGAAGTAGACGAGAAGCAAACGAGAGGCAAACGGGAAGTAAACGAGAAGCAAACGGGAAGTAGACGAGAAGCAAACGAGAAGCAAACGGGAAGTAAACAGGAAGTAAACGAGAGGCAAACGGGAAGTAAACGAGAAGCAAACAGGAAGTAAATGAGAAGCAAACGGGAAGTAGACGAGAAGCAAACAGGAAGTAAATGAGAAGCAAATGGGAAGTAGATGAGAAGCAAACGGGAAGTAGACGAGAAGCAAACGGGAAGTAAACGAGAAGAAAACGGGAAGTAGACGAGAAGCAAACGGGAAGTAGACGAGAAGCAAACGGGAAGTAAACAGGAAGTAAACGAGAAGCAAACAGGAAGTAAACGAGAGGCAAACAGGAAGTAAACGAGAAGCAAACGGGAAGTAAACGAGAAGCAAACGGGAAGTAGACGAGAAGCAAACGGGAAGTAGACGAGAAGCAAACGGGAAGTAAACGAGAAGCAGACGAAGTAGACGAGAAGTAAACGAGAGGCAAACAGGAAGTAAATGAGAAGCAAAC
The DNA here is from genome assembly GCF_029220125.1 of Pseudoliparis swirei. Classification (NCBI taxonomy): domain Eukaryota; kingdom Metazoa; phylum Chordata; class Actinopteri; order Perciformes; family Liparidae; genus Pseudoliparis; species Pseudoliparis swirei. The sequence goes on from NC_079407.1 coordinate 545,831, forward strand.
GGGAAGTAAATGAGAAGCAAACGGGAAGTAGACTAGAAGCAAACGGGAAGTAAATGAGAAGCAAACGGGAAGTAAATGAGAAGCAAACGAAGTAGACGAGAAGCAAACGGGAAGTAGGAGAAGCAAACGGAAGTAAAGGAAGTAAGCAAACGGAAGTAGATGAGAAGCAACGGAAGAGACGGGAAGTAGACGAAGCAATGAAGCAAACGGGAAGTAGGGAAGTAAATGAGAAGCAAACGGAAGTAGACGAAGCAACGGGAAGTAGAGCAACGGGAAGTAAAGAGAAGCAAACGGGAAGTAACGAAGCAAATGGGACGAGAAGCAAACGAAGTAAGCGAGAAGCAAACGGAAGTAAATGAGAAGAAACGGAAGTAGACGAGAAGCAAACGGAAGTAGATTTAGAAGCAAACGGAAGTAGACAAGAAGCAAATGGGAAGTAAACGAGAGGCAAACGGGAAGTAAATGAGAAGCAAACGGGAAGTAGACGAGAAGCAAATGGGAAGTAAACGAGAAGCAAACAGGAAGTAAATGAGAAGCAAATGGGAAGTAGATGAGAAGTTAAATGGAAGTAAACGGAAGTAGATAGAAGCAAACGGAAGTAGACGAGAAGCAAATGGAAGTAAACGAAGCAAACGGAAGTAAACGAGAAGCAAACGGGAAGTAGACGAGAAGCAAACGGGAAGTAGACGAGAAGCAAACGGGAAGTAGACGAGAAGCAAACGGGAAGTAAACGAGAAGCAAACGGGAAGTAATGAGAAGCAAACGGGAAGTAAACGAGGAGAAGTAAATGGAAGTAGACGAGAGAAGCAAACGGAAGAGAGCGCAAACGGAAGTAAACGAGAAGCAAACGGAAGTAGACGAGAAGCAAACGGGAAGTAAACGAAGAAAAACGGGCGAAACGAGAAGCAAACGGGAAGTAAACGAAGCAACGGGAAGTAGACGAGAGCGAAGTAAAGAGAGAAGCAAACAGGAAGCAGAAAGACGAGTAAACGAAGTAAACGAGAAGAAAACGGGAAGTAGACGAGAAGCAAACGGGAAGTAGATGAGTAAATGGAAGTAGACGAAGCAAGCGGAAGTAAACGAGAAGCAAACGGGAAGTAAACGAAGCAAACGAAGTAGATGAGAAGTAAACGGAAGTAAAACGAAGCAAACGGGAAGTAGACGAAGCAACGAAATGGAAGTAAACGGAAGCAAACGAAGCAAACGAGGAAGTAAACGAGAAGCAGGAAGTAAACGAGAAGCAAACGGGAAGTAGACGAGAAGCAAACGGGAAGTAGATGAGAAGCAAATGGGAAGTAGACGAGAAGCAGACGGGAGCAGAAGTAGATGAGAAGTAAACGAAGTAGGGCAAACGGAAGTAAACGAGAAGCAAAGTAAATATGAAGCAAGCGGGCAAAGAAGTAGACGAAGCAAACGGAAGAGACGAGAATGGGAAGTAGACGAGAAGAAAACGGGAAGTAAACGAGAAGCAAACAGTACTACATGTACTTGGTGTACTCTGTGTACTAGATGTACTACGTGTACTACGTGTACCGTGTACTACGTGTACTATGTGTACTTTGTGTGTACTACGTGTACTTCGTGTACTTCGTGTGTACTTCGTGTACTACGTGTACTACGTGTACTTCGTGTGTACTACGTGTACTATGTGTACTACTCATTGGAGCCAGACACAGCAGAGTGATTTGTGTTTCCTTTCATGGCCGATAAAGTGAAATATCCCTTTAATTGTTTATTAAAGGGCGACGACCAGCCGACCTTTGACCTTTGGGCTGTGACACGTGACACAGTTTTTAACATTATAAATATTCTCTCTCTCCCCCCCCACACCAGCATGTGTGTGAAGACTGTCAGAAGGACTACTGCAGCCGTTGCTCCGCCCAGCTGGAGCCCCGCCCCCGCCTCTGCCACACCTGTCAGCGTTTCTACGGAAACCTGCTGGAGCGGGCAGAGCTGATGAAGCTGAAGGTGAAGGAGCTGCGGGACTACCTGCACCTGCACCAGGTGTCCACCCACCTGTGCAGAGAGAAGGTCACTTCCTGTCCTCCGCCGAGCCGCATGCAGGTCGCGCCCCGCCCCCGCTAACCCTCCGTTCCCCCGTTCAGGAGGAGCTGGTGGAGCTGGTCCTCGGCCAGCAGTCCTCGCCATCGGACGAGTCCGCCCCCGAGACCCCGATCCCCTCCTCGGTGACCTCTGACCCCCCTGACCTCGCACCTCGCATCTCCAGCGTGACTCCCGACTCCCCAGAGCCCCCGGCCGCGCAGCCCGAAGCCCCGCCCACAGAGCCCGGCCCCCCCGAGCCCGACGCTCAGGACGAAGACCAGGTGAGACCCGCACGGCGGGGGAGACTCGGTCCGGGTCTGGTTTTAAGTCTCGATCGGGGTCTCGGTTCAGGTCTTGATTCGGTGTCTTCGTCCGGTTCAGAACTGGGACCCGGAGGAGGCCCCGCCCTCGGGGCGCCGGGCCTCGCTGACGGACCTGAGCCGCCTGGAGGACGTGGAGGCGCTCAGCGTGCGGCAGCTCAAGGAAATCCTGGCCAGGAACTTCGTGAACTACAAAGGCTGCTGTGAGAAGTGGGAGCTGATGGAGAGGGTGAGGCGGCTGTACCAGGACCAGCAGAACCTACGGGGTGAGTACCGGACCAGAGGGGACCAGGACCAGAGGACTGTAGAGGACCAGGACCAGAGGACTGTAGAGGACCAGGACCAGAGGACTGTAGAGGACCAGGACCAGAGGACTGTAGAGGACCAGGACCAGAGGACTGAAGAGGACCAGGACCAGAGGACTGTAGAGGACCAGGACCAGAGGGGACCAAGACCAGAGGACTGAAGAGGACCAGGACCAGAGGACTGTAGAGGACCAGGACCAGAGGACTGAAGAGGACCAGGACCAGAGGACTGTAGAGGACCAGGACCAGAGGACTGTAGAGGACCAGGACCAGAGGACTGTAGAGGACCAGGACCAGAGGGGACCAGGACCAGAGGACTGAAGAGGACCAGGACCAGAGGACTGTAGAGGACCAGGACCAGAGGGGACCAGGACCAGAGGACCAGGACCAGAGGACCAGGACCAGAGGACTGTAGAGGACCAGGACCAGAGGGGACCAGGACCAGAGGACTGTAGAGGACCAGGACCAGAGGGGACCAGAACCAGAGGACTGAAGGACCAGGACCAGAGGACTGTAGAGGACCAGGACCAGAGGACCAGGACTGAAGAGGACCAGGACCAGAGGACTGTAGAGGACCAGGACAGAGGACTGAGGACCAGGACCAGAGGACTGTAGAGGACCAGGACCAGAGGACCAGGACCAGAGGACTGTAGAGGACCAGGACCAGAGGACTGTAGAGGACCAGGACCAGAGGACGGTAGAGGACCAGGACCAGAGGACTGTAGAGGACCAGGACCAGAGGACTGAAGAGGACCAGGACCAGAGGACTGTAGAGGACCAGGACCAGAGGACCAGAGGACTGAAGAGGACCAGGACCAGAGGACTGTAGAGGACCAGGACCAGAGGACTGTAGAGGACCAGGACCAGAGGACTGTAGAGGACCAGGACCAGAGGACCAGGACCAGGACAGAGGACTGAAGAGGACCAGGACCAGAGGACTGTAGAGGACCAGGACCAGGGACCAGGACCAGAGGACTGTAGAGGACCAGGACCAGGAGGACCAGGACCAGAGGACTGTAGAGGACCAGGACCAGGGGACCAGGACCAGAGGACTGTAGAGGACCAGGACCAGAGGACCAGGTCCAGAGGACCAGAGGACCAGGACCAGAGGACCAGGACCAGAGGACTGTAGAGGACCAGGACCAGAGGGACCAGGACCAGAGGACTGACCAGGACCAGGACCAGGACTGTAGAGGACCAGGACCAGAGGACTGTGAGGACCAGGACCAGAGGACTGAAGAGGACCAGGACCAGAGGACTGTAGAGGACCAGGACCAGAGGACCAGGACCAGAGGACTGGAGGACCAGGACCAGAGGACCAGGACCAGAGGACTGTGAGGACCAGGACCAGAGGACTGTAGAGGACCAGGACCAGAGGACCAGGACCAGAGGACTGTAGAGGACCAGGACCAGAGGACTGTAGAGGACCAGAGGACCAGAGGACCAGGACCAGAGGACTGTAGAGGACCAGAGGACAGAGGACCAGGACCAGAGGACTGAGAGAGGACCAGAGGACTGAGAGGACCCAGAGAGGACCAGGACCAGGGACCAGGACCAGAGGACTGTAGAGAGGACCAGGAGAGGAAGAGGACCAGGACCAGAGGACTGTAGAGGACCAGGACCAGAGGGGACCAGGACCAGAGGACTGTAGAGGACCAGGACCAGAGGGGACCAGGACCAGAGGACTGTAGAGGACCAGGACCAGAGGACTGTAGAGGACCAGGACCAGAGGACTGTAGAGGACCAGGACCAGAGGACTGTAGAGGACCAGGACCAGAGGACTGTAGAGGACCAGGACCAGAGGGGACCAGGACCAGAGGACTGAAGAGGACCAGGACCAGAGGACTGTAGAGGACCAGGACCAGAGGACTGAAGAGGACCAGGACCAGAGGACTGTAGAGGACCAGGACCAGAGGACTGTAGAGGACCAGGACCAGAGGACTGTAGAGGACCAGGACCAGAGGGGACCAGGACCAGAGGACTGAAGAGGACCAGGACCAGAGGACTGTAGAGGACCAGGACCAGAGGACTGAAGAGGACCAGGACCAGAGGACTGTAGAGGACCAGGACCAGAGGACTAGGACCAGGACCAGAGGACTGTAGAGGACCAGGACCAGAGGGGACCAGGACCAGAGGACTGTAGAGGACCAGGACCAGAGGACTGTAGAGGACCAGGACCAGAGGACTGAAGAGGACCAGGACCAGAGGACTGTAGAGGACCAGGACCAGAGGACTGTAGAGGACCAGGACCAGAGGACTGTAGAGGACCAGGACCAGAGGACTGTAGAGGACCAGGACCAGAGGACTGAAGAGGACCAGGACCAGAGGACTGTAGAGGACCAGGACCAGAGGACTGTAGAGGACCAGGACCAGAGGGGACCAGGACCAGAGGACTGTAGAGGACCAGGACCAGAGGGGACCAGGACCAGAGGACTGAAGAGGACCAGGACCAGAGGACTGTAGAGGACCAGGACCAGAGGGGACCAGGACCAGAGGACTGAAGAGGACCAGGACCAGAGGACTGTAGAGGACCAGGACCAGAGGACTGTAGAGGACCAGGACCAGAGGACTGAAGAGGACCAGGACCAGAGGACTGAAGAGGACCAGGACCAGAGGACTGTAGAGGACCAGGACCAGAGGGGACCAGGACCAGAGGACTGAAGAGGACCAGGACCAGAGGACTGTAGAGGACCAGGACCAGAGGACTGAAGAGGACCAGGACCAGAGGGGACCAGGACCAGAGGACTGTAGAGGACCAGGACCAGAGGGGACCAGGACCAGAGGACTGTAGAGGACCAGGACCAGAGGGGACCAGAACCAGAGGACTGTAGAGGACCAGGACCAGAGGGGACCAGGACCAGAGGACTGTAGAGGACCAGGACCAGAGGGGACCAGGACCAGAGGACTGTAGAGGACCAGGACCAGAGGGGACCAGGACCAGAGGACTGTAGAGGACCAGGACCAGAGGACTGTAGAGGACCAGGACCAGAGGACTGTAGAGGACCAGGACCAGAGGGGACCAGGACCAGAGGACTGTAGAGGACCAGGACCAGAGGGGACCAGAACCAGAGGACTGTAGAGGACCAGGACCAGAGGGGACCAGGACCAGAGGACTGTAGAGGACCAGGACCAGAGGGGACCAGGACCAGAGGACTGTAGAGGACCAGGACCAGAGGACTGTAGAGGACCAGAACCAGAGGACTGTAGAGGACCAGAGGACTGTAGAGGACCAGGACCAGAGGACTGTAGAGGACCAGAACCAGAGGACTGTAGAGGACCAGGACCAGAGGACTGTAGAGGACCAGGACCAGAGGACTGTAGAGGACCAGAACCAGAGGACTGTAGAGGACCAGAACCAGAGGACTGTAGAGGACCAGGACCAGAGGACTGAAGAGGACCAGGACCAGAGGACTGTAGAGGACCAGGACCAGAGGACTGTAGAGGACCAGGACCAGAGGACTGTAGAGGACCAGAACCAGAGGACTGTAGAGGACCAGGACCAGAGGACTGTAGAGGACCAGGACCAGAGGACTGAAGAGGACCAGGACCAGAGGACTGTAGAGGACCAGGACCAGAGGGGACCAGGACCAGAGGACTGAAGAGGACCAGGACCAGAGGACTGTAGAGGACCAGGACCAGAGGACTGAAGAGGACCAGGACCAGAGGGGACCAGGACCAGAGGACTGTAGAGGACCAGGACCAGAGGGGACCAGGACCAGAGGACTGTAGAGGACCAGGACCAGAGGGGACCAGAACCAGAGGACTGTAGAGGACCAGGACCAGAGGACTGTAGAGGACCAGGACCAGAGGGGACCAGGACCAGAGGACTGAAGAGGACCAGGACCAGGACCAGAGAACTGAAGAGGACCAGGACCAGAGGACTGTAGAGGACCAGGACCAGAGGACTGTAGAGGACCAGGACCAGAGGACTGAAGAGGACCAGGACCAGAGGACTGTAGAGGACCAGGACCAGAGGACCAGGACCAGAGGGGACCAGGACCAGAGGACTGTAGAGGACCAGGACCAGAGGGGACCAGAACCAGAGGACTGTAGAGGACCAGGACTAGAGGGGACCAGGACCAGAGGACTGTAGAGGACCAGGACCAGAGGGGACCAGGACCAGAGGACTGTAGAGGACCAGGACCAGAGGGGACCAGGACCAGAGGACTGAAGAGGACCAGGACCAGAGGACTGTAGAGGACCAGGACCAGAGGACTGTAGAGGACCAGAACCAGAGGACTGTAGAGGACCAGAGGACTGAAGAGGACCAGGACCAGAGGACTGTAGAGGACCAGGACCAGAGGACTGTAGAGGACCAGAACCAGAGGACTGTAGTGGACCAGGACCAGAGGACTGTAGAGGACCAGAACCAGAGGACTGTAGAGGACCAGGACCAGAGGACTGAAGAGGACCAGGACCAGAGGACTGTAGAGGACCAGGACCAGAGGACTGAAGAGGGTCAGGACCAGAGGACTGTAGAGGACCAGGACCAGAAGACTGAAGAGGGTCAGGACCAGAGGACTGTAGAGGACCAGGACCAGAGGCCCTCAGGTGGACCAGTTGATGAAGACATTAATGATCCGTTTGTCTTCCAGCCGCCAGCCTGGGGACCTGCTCAGGTGAGTCTCTGTGTCCTCTGCCAGAACCAGGTCCTCCTCTCCTCCACCGGGTCTGACCGGGTCCGCGGTCTCTGTCTCCTTCAGAGTCCGGCGTTGGGGGGTCTGCAGGTCAGGAGGAGAACCTGTGTAAGATCTGCATGGACTGCCCCATCGACTGCGTGCTGCTGGAGTGTGGTCACATGATCACCTGCACCAAGTGCGGCAAGAGGATGAGCGAGTGCCCCGTGTGCCGGCAGTACGTGGTCCGGGCCGTCCACGTGTTCCGGTCCTGAGCCCAGGTGAACCACCAATGCATTGCAGACTGATGCTTCCAGTCCCAGTTATTACATCTCCTCCTCCTCCTTCTTCTTCTTCTTCTTCTGCAGGATCACCATCAAAGGAATGAACTCTATTTAGCTAACTCTATTTTTCTAGAAGGGACAAGTGGCCTTACGTGAGCGCTGAATGTCGACTGACTCATGAACTTTGACCTTTTTAAACTCCTCTGTACCTCCTCTGAAGGGGGTTCTACCAAAGAGACGCCTCACCTGGACCGGGAGGAGGCCTGGAACCCCCTCAGAGCCCCTCATAACCCCTCAGAACCCCTCAGACCCCCTCAGAACCCCTCAGAACCCCTCAGAGCCCTCAGAGCCCCTCAGAACCCCTCAGACCCCCTCAGAGCCCCTCAGAGCCCATCAGAACCCCTCAGACCCCCTCAGAGCCCCTCAGAACCCCTCAGAGCCCCTCAGACCCCTCAGAACCCCTCAGAGCCCCTCAGACCCCCTCAGAGCCCCTCAGAACCCCTCAGAGCCCCTCAGACCCCCTCAGAACCCCTCAGAACCCCTCAGAGCCCATCAGAACCCGTCAGAACCCGTCAGAGACCCTCAGAACCCGTCAGAGCCCCTCAGACCCCCTCAGACCCCCTCAGAACCCGTCAGACCCCCTCAGAGCCCCTCAGAACCCGTCAGACCCCCTCAGAGCCCCTCAGACCCCCTCAGAGCCCCTCAGAACCCATCAGAGCCCCTCAGAACCCCTCAGAGCCCGTCAGACCCCCTCAGAGACCCTCAGAACCCGTCAGAGCCCCTCAGAACCCCTCAGAGCCCCTCAGAACCCGTCAGACCCCCTCAGAGCCCCTCAGAACCCGTCAGAGCCCCTCAGAACCCGTCAGACCCCCTCAGAGCCCCTCAGAACCCGTCAGACCCCCTCAGAGCCCCTCAGAACCCGTCAGAGCCCCTCAGAGCCCCTTAGCTTGCTTTACAGTCCGTGAGTTCACCACAGAGCTCCGGGAAGTGAAGAGGGAGCAGTTCGGCCTTCTGTCTGTTCTCCCTCTTCACCTTCACACCAGCAGCTGATCAGACGTCAGCCCCTCCGTTGGCTGCCTTCAGGTGACCTCCCCAGCAGGAGGTCGCCCTCTGAGCCCGCCCCCAGCGCCACCTGAGCCCGCCCCCAGCGCCACCTGTCACTCAGACTGCAGGTGAGCAGAGAGAAGTGATGGGTCTGAACGCTGCTGTTCCCCTTCAGATCCTCCCTCTCCTGAACAACCGGCCGGGAATACTTTAAATGTAGTTGAGGAACAGTCACAACAAGTCAACAAGTCAACAAGTCAACAAATCAACAAGTCACCAAGTCAACAAATCAACAAGTCAACAAGTCAACAAATCAACAAGTCAACAAATCAACAAATCAACATGTCACCAAATCAACAAGTCAACAAATCACCAAGTCAACAAATCAACAAGTAACCAAATCAACAAGTCAACAAGTCACCAAGTCAACAAGTCACCAAATCAACAAATCAACAAGTCAACAAATCACCAAGTCACCAAATCAACAAGTCACCAAGTCAACAAGTCACCAAGTTACAACAGACAAAACACAGTTCAACAAATGTGAATGATGAAATATTTTTAAATGATGTTTGTTTTACTTCAAATATACATTCTTTCAAGGAAGTTACGACAATTATCTTAAATGCTATAGCTAACAATTAGCTTTGATGCTACAGCTAACAATTAGCTTTGTTCTCGATTGAGCTCTTTGACGTGAAATGAACAAACGTCCTCATCTACGACCCGACCTGAAGCTCGTGGAGCCTTCCCGGTTCTTTGACCGTTTAAAGAATCGGCCCGCTGGGACCAAACGCTCGGCTGGAAACCACCGCCGACGAACTCAGGAACCAGACCCCGTGGAATCAAGTGATCTCTGTTCTAAAAGGAACTACGACCACGGACATGTCGAGTTTACAGATTTAAATCCAGTCTCATACACATTCCAACACACACCATATTATAGTCAGCTGTTTGTTGGCACTAATGCCCCCATCTGGCAGATTAACTGCCACCAGGGGGCAGCAGACGCATACACACAGTTGTACTTTGTGCTACGCTAAGCTAGCAGTTTCCCACTGCTTCCAGTCTTTGTGCTAAGCTAAGCATGGACCCATTTGTTCTTTCTATTTTCTGGGAATTTGAGGATTTTGGGGGATTTTATATTCTGTAGTTAGAAACATACTGTTTTGTTTACAGTGTTTTTAGACTGGGCTTTGTGACTACATTAAGGGCAATAAAGAAGCTTGGAAGAGCTTTGAAACAGCCCGACCTCTTTGAACGTCAGGGTTCTCTTACTATTAAAGGTCCTGGGACGCGTCCCTGAGGGACTCCACTTGTTAGACGAGTTGTTTGCTACATTTTAGAGTGTTCTTTCATGTGTAATAGAAACAACAGAGGTCCCAGGACGCGTCCCTGAGGAACGCCACGTGTCCTTAAAAGACGAGAGAGAACAGCCTTTACTAACCAGCAGACTGTCTTTAGCAGTCAAACTCTGAATGCACTAACCCGTTGTTTTAACAAAGAAGAGGAACTGGTTCTCCAGGAACAATGCGGGAATTCATTTTTAGTTTGTTGTTGTTCTTGTGAGATTATTATGGTTTATTTTTGTTGTGAATATTTTTGATTTTCTTTGTTTTTCTGCATTGATGTTTTGTATTTTCAGCCTTTCTGACTTGGGGATTAATCATCTCCAAGTTACACTCGTGGAGCAGCTTCAATACACGTGACGAGCGTTATAATCGCAGCACTGTGTGAGTTTGATTGGACGAAACCCTTCAGGTATCCGTAGCATCGTTAGCTGACGTGCTAGCATCCAGCAGCTCTGAAGTGTTGAGGCTAGTTCAACTAAAGCAGATTATACTCTTTTAATTGTGTCATTTAAATAATAGTTTGAGGATCAAAGGGTTCTGGCTCGTGACCCAGTGGAGGGGTCCCGACCCACAGTTTGGGAACCACTGCCTTAGTCTCAGTGAGAAAGCTTCACTGGAATCTGTTGAACATGAAATATTGTAATTTTGAAGAATCTTTAGTTTTCTGAGTGGACTTTTCGAATAAAAGCAGTCTCTTCCAGTGGTGTGTCCTGTGTCTCTTCACATTGTCCAGAAGTATGTTAGTTTTATTTATTAGTAGGGTCAAACAAGCCGACTGTTAGAGTCTGTGTATAGAACATCAATATAGTCGAGTTACAATCTATTACTGGTTATTTGTAATGTTTTACATTACACCTTGTTCAGTTGTTGACGATACAAGATGTATTATAATTTGTTTAATAGTTTCTTATAATTTTACTTTTATATTCTTTATTTTACTAATTATATTCTCATGGCTCTCAAGTCTCCCGCCACACATCGAATCCCTCACGCTGAAAAAACCTCTCGGCTATTTAATGCTTGAATGCAGGGGTGTTCAATACGCCGATCGATTGTTCCGCTGCAGAGCTCCGATGCCGGCGCGCGCAACGGTCAGCTGTATCGGGTGCTGATGGAAATCTCACGCTTGCCTGTCTTCAAAACTTGAGAGCCCTGTATTCTATCTACGAGTATTTAACTGTTTGGGTGGCTTCATTAATCCTATGGTTGTGATTGGCGGGCTGGCCGACGGTGGGCAGGTCGGTGGCTGTCCATTGGGTGCTTTGAGGTTAGAGGGCGGGACCTCGGCTGCTCATTGGTGATTGACAATGTAGTGGGCGGGGCTTGGTTTGAACAGGACTCCCGCCACAGAGAGAGGTGTCAGGTTTCCTCGCGAGCGTGAAGCTAAACTAAGCTAAGCTAAGCCTCCATCGTCAACAACAGCGAAGAGTCGGTAAACGGACAAGCTCCGGGCTCCCCTCAGCGGACCTTCCGTGGACCAGCGCCGCGCGGCGGAGACGCTCATTGACCAGGTGACGTCATGGCGGAGGGAGCGGACAGCGGCTCGGTTAACACCGGGAAGAGGAGACAACCGGCGGGGAGGAAGAGCCGACAGAGCCGGGGCAAGAAGCCGTCCAGCCGGGTAGGTCTGAGCTAACCTGTTAGCATCGGAGGGTGCTGTGAACAAAGTGCGACCGAGCTATGTGAAGACGAGATGAGGAGCTCTGCTCAACGTCTGGAGCTGAGAACCGTAAACGGTTTACAGCACGGTGACGTCATAACGTAACTTCTCACAGCAACGAGCTCAGGTGGTTACGGGGAAAGCTGTGACCCCGCAGGATGAACCCGGTGTGCGGGATTAACTGGTTTTGGTACGCGTGCATGAGGCAGATGTTCCGTAGGAGTGGCCTCGAGTTGCCTCTCAGGACCCGTCTCGACTAATCTAAAACGTAAACTGACTGTAATCAACCCATATTCCTCTATAGCTCAGTGGTAGTTGGGATGCCACTGAGGAGGCCCTGTGGTCGCAGATGATCGCGGGTTCGATTATTGGCGTTAACCTTTATCCATTTATTTATTTATTTTTATCGCCAGTCAACAAGTGATATGATCGTCATGAAGGTGGAAAACGTTTCGTTAATGCCGTCGAAATCCTAAACGAAGGCTGGAGCTGCTCCCCCGTCATGTGTCTAAAGACACGCTCCTGTGTGTAGTTATTCAATGTGTGTACTTATCGTAACAACAGGTAACAGTCATGTTTAATCTGGACCAGTGAGTGCTGCACAGAGTAGAGTATTCAGCTACAGCCTCCCGAACAGGTATCACATTTTACAGCAAAGTCATCCGTGTTTAGTATTTAAAACATTAGCGTTACATTAAAAAGAACGTGACAGAGAGGCTAAACGATGGAAATGTGCATTTCCTAGTTAGTGGAGGCGGGTCCTGAGAGGCAACTCGAGGCCACTCCTAGGCACATCTGCCTCATGCACGCTACCAAGACCAGTTAATCCAAAAACCAGTTAATCCCGCACACCGGAAGTACAGAGGAGAGAACAGCGGCTCCTCTTTCTGTGGTCGTTTGACAGATGAATACAGGATCCATTGATCAGGATCATTAGTGATCAATACATATTGATCAAAGAGCTTTCAATTGTGATTAGTTACCTAGAGAGAGAGAGAGAACACGAACCTGGATGAAGGTCCTGACCTCCTGCTGTGAGGACCTGATCTGCTCCCGGAGGCTTTTATTGTGAACGGTGTGTGTTTCAGGTGAGTCTGGAGAAGGTTTTGGGCATCAGCACGGCCAGCAGCAGCGGTTTGACCTCTGACCCCAAATCTGGGCTCATCGCCTACCCTGCAGGGTAAGCCCCGCCTCCTTCTCGGTGCGTGCGGGTGAGAAGGAGGCGACTCATTGTCACCACGCCGTGTTTGTGTTCCAGCTGCGTCATCGTCCTGCTCCACCCGCAGAGGAGCAAGCAGCGCCACATCACCAACGTGTGCAGGTAGGTCTGCATGACCTCCACCTGCTGCACGACTCCACCTGCTGCACGACTCCACCTGCTGCACGACTCCACCTGCTGCATGACCTCCACCTGCTGCACGACTCCACCTGCTGCATGACTCCACCTGCTGCATGACCTCCACCTGCTGCATGACCTCCACCTGCTGCACGACTCCACCTGCTGCATGACCTCCACCTGCTGCACGACTCCACCTGCTGCATGACCTCCAACTGCTGCATGACCTCCACCTGCTGCACGACTCCACCTGCTGCATGACCTCCACCTGCTGCACGACTCCACCTGCTGCATGACCTCCACCTGCTGCACGACCTCCACCTGCTGCATGACCTCCACCTGCTGCATGACCTCCAACTGCTGCACGACCTCCACCTGCTGCACGACCTCCACCTGCTGCACGACTCCACCTGCTGCACGACTCCACCTGCTGCATGACCTCCACCTGCTGCACGACTCCACCTGCTGCATGACCTCCACCTGCTGCACGACTCCACCTGCTGCATGACCTCCACCTGCTGCACGACTCCACCTGCTGCACGACTCCACCTGCTGCACGACTCCACCTGCTGCATGACCTCCACCTGCTGCACGACTCCACCTGCTGCACGACTCCACCTGCTGCATGACCTCCACCTGCTGCATGACCTCCACCTGCTGCATGACCTCCACCTGCTGCACGACTCCACCTGCTGCATGACCTCCACCTGCTGCACGACTCCACCTGCTGCATGACCTCCACCTGCTGCACGACCTCCACCTGCTGCACGACCTCCACCTGCTGCATGACCTCCACCTGCTGCATGACCTCCACCTGCTGCACGACTCCACCTGCTGCACGACTCCACCTGCTGCATGACCTCCACCTGCTGCATGACCTCCACCTGCTGCACGACTCCACCTGCTGCACAACCTCCACCTGCTGCACGACTCCACCTGCTGCACGACTCCACCTGCTGCACGACTCCACCTGATGCATGACCTCCACCTGCTGCATGACCTCCACCTGCTGCACGACTCCACCTGCTGCATGACCTCCACCTGCTGCATGACCTCCACCTGCTGCACGACTCCACCTGCTGCATGACCTCCACCTGCTGCATGACCTCCACCTGCTGCACGACTCCACCTGCTGCACGACTCCACCTGCTGCATGACCTCCACCTGCTGCATGACCTCCACCTGCTGCATGACCTCCACCTGCTGCACGACTCCACCTGCTGCATGACCTCCACCTGCTGCACGACTCCACCTGCTGCATGACCTCCACCTGCTGCACGACCTCCACCTGCTGCATGACCTCCACCTGCTGCACGACTCCACCTGCTGCACGACTCCACCTGATGCATGACCTCCACCTGCTGCACGACCTCCACCTGCTGCACGACCTCCACCTGCTGCACGACTCCACCTGCTGCATGACCTCCATCTGCTGCACGACTCCACCTGCTGCACGACTCCACCTGCTGCACGACTCCACCTGCTGCATGACTCCACCTGCTGCACGACTCCACCTGCTGCATGACCTCCACCTGCTGCACGACTCCACCTGCTGCACGACTCCACCTGCTGCATGACCTCCACCTGCTGCACGACTCCACATGCTGCATGACCTCCACCTGCTGCACGACCTCCACCTGCTACACGACCTCCACCTGCTGCACGACTCCACCTGCTGCATGACCTCCACCTGCTGCACGACTCCACCTGCTGCACATGACTCCACCTGCTGCACATGACTCCACCTGCTGCACGACCTCCACCTGCTGCATGACTCCACCTGCTGCACGACTCCACCTGCTGCATGACCTCCACCTGCTGCATGACCTCCACCTGCTGCATGACTCCACCTGCTGCACGAATCCACCTGCTGCACGACTCCACCTGCTGCACGACTCCACCTGCTGCACGACCTCCACCTGCTGCACGACTCCACCTGCTGCACGACCTCCATCTGCTGCACGACCTCCACCTGCTGCATGACCTCCGCCTGCTGCATGACCTCCACCTGCTGCACGACTCCACCTGCTGCACGACCTCCACCTGCTGGCCTCTCTGAGCCCCTGCAAGCTGTAATGTGTGTGTGTGTGTGTGTGTTTCAGGAAACCCTTCAGCGCTCTGGCCTTCTCCCCTGATGGAAAGCACCTGGTCACTGGAGAGGTAGGCGCTGAGCGGAGACACGGCTGCCTCTCTGTGCAGGTGTGTATACCTGAGTGTGTGTGTGTGTTTCAGAGTGGCCACATGCCCTGTGTGCGGGTGTGGGAGGTGGATGGAGGTCAGGTGGCCGAGGTTCAGTCTCATAAATACGGAGTTTCCTGCGTCGCGTTCTCCACCAACAGCAGCTACATTGTGTCTGTGGGGTACCAGCATGACATGACTGTGAGTGTGTGGGACTGGAAGGTGAGGACACACACAACACACACACACAGTGGTGTACATTACTAATTCAGTAATTGATAATAAAACATGACGGTGATTTCCCTTCTGCCTCTGTGCCTTTGAGCAGAAAGGTGCCGTCATCGCCTCCAACAAAGTGTCCAGCCGAGTGTTCGCCGTGTCGTTCTCTCAGGACAACAGTTACTTCGTCACTGCAGGGAACCGACACGTCAAGTTCTGGTACCTGAACGCCTCCAAAGAACGACGGGTACCATCAGCCAATCACAGCTCATCACCACCAACTGTCTCTGCTCAGCCAACCGGCGGCCTGGACTAACTATTTGACATCCTGTATCTAGGTGAACAGCACGGTGCCTCTGATTGGTCGCTCAGGGTTGCTCGGCGACCATAAGAACAGCGTGTTCAGTGGGGTGGTGTGTGGGCGTGGCCTCATGGCGTCCAGCACCTATTGCATCACCAGCTCCGGTCTGCTGTGTCTGTTTAACAGCAGCCGACACCTGGAGGCCTGGGTCAACCTCAAGGTCAGTGAGGAGCACATGAGAGTACACCGGGACCACATAAAGTACACCCGGACCACGCAAAGTACACTCGGACCACGTAAAGTACACCCGGACCACGTAGAGTACACCGGGACCACGTAAAGTACACCCGGACCACGTAAAGTACACCCGGACCACGTAAAGTACACTCGGACCACGTAAAGTACACTCGGACCACGTAAAGTACACCCGGACCACGTAAAGTACACTTGGACCACGTAAAGTACACCCGGACCACGTAGAGTACACCGGGACCACGTAAAGTACACCCGGACCACGTAAAGTACACTCGGACCACGTAAAGTACACCCGGACCACGTAGAGTACACCGACCACGTAGTACACCGGGACCACGTAGAGTACACCGGGACCACGTAAAGTACACCCGGACCACGTAAAGTACACCCAGACCACGTAGAGTACACCGGGACCACGTAAAGTACACCCGGACCACGTAGAGTACACCGACCACGAAAGTACACCCGACCACGAGAGTACACCGACCACGAAGTACACCGACCACGAGAGTACACCGACCACGAGAGTACACCGACCACGAGAGTACACCGACCACGAGAGTACACCGACCACGTAGAGTACACCGGGACCACGTAGAGTACACCGGGACCACGTAGAGTACACCGGGACCACGTAGAGTACACCGGGACCACGTAAAGTACACCGGGACCACGTAAAGTACACCCGGACCACGTAGAGTACACCCGGACCACGTAGAGTACACCCGGACCACGTAGAGTACACCCGGACCACGTAAAGTACACCGGGACCACGTAAAGTACACCCGAACCACGTAAAGTACACTCGAACCACGTAAAGTACACTCGAACCACGTAAAGTACACCCGGACCACGTAAAGTACACTCGGACCACGTAAAGTACACCCGGACCACGTAAAGTACACCCGGACCACGTAGAGTACACCGGGACCACGTAAAGTACACCCGGACCACGTAGAGTACACCGGGACCACGTAAAGTACACCCGGACCACGTAGAGTACACCGGGACCACGTAGAGTACACCGGGACCACGTAGAGTACACCGGGACCACGTAGAGTACACCGGGACCACGTAAAGTACACCCGGACCACGTAGAGTACACCGGGACCACGTAAAGTACACTTAGGACCACGTAAAGTACCTCTGTACCATGTAGAGTACACCCGGACAACGTAAAGTACACCCGGACAACGTAGAGTACACCCGGACCACGTAGAGTACACCGGGACAATGTAAAGTACACCGGGACCACGTAGAGTACACCGGGACCACGTAGAGTACACCGGGACAACGTAAAGTACAACGGGACAACGTAGAGTACACCGGGACCACTTAAAGTACACCGGGACAACGTAGAGTATACTCGGACCACGTAAAGTACACCTGGACAACGTAAAGTACACTCATGTAAAGTACACCCATGTAAAGTACTCCCAAACCAACGGTCCTTTCATCTTCATTCAAAATGAAAGCTCCTGGTTATTGAGGCTGTGTTGTTGTTGTTGCCAGTCGTCGGCCAGCTGCTTGGCGGTCAGCGAGGACGTGGTGTTCTGCGGCTGTGCCGACGGGGTCATCCGGGTGTTCAGCCCCTCCGGCCTGCAGTACGTCAGCACCCTGCCGCGGCCTCACCGCCTCGGGGTGGACCTCACGCAGATCAGGTACCGCACTACAGCGCCCTGAGCCATGCCAGGACACGCCCTGACCACCTCCTCTGTTCCCACAGCGTCCCGCTGCCCGCCGGTCCCGCAGCTCGCTACCCCGACACGTGGGCCGTGACCTTTGACCCCGCGGCCAGACAGCTGACGAGTGTGTACAACGACCACAGCGTGTATGTGTGGGACGTCAAAGACGTGAGGAACGCCTGGAAGCTGTACTCGGCTCTGTACCACAGCAGCTGTGTGTGGAGCGTCGAGGTACTGCAGTACTCCTGGAGTACTTTGTGGTGGCTGTCCTGGCTCCTCAGTGGTGGAACGAGCTCCCCACTGACATCAGGACAGCAGAAAGTCTCTACATCTTCCGTCGGAGACTGAAAACACACCTTTTCCGACTATATCTGGATTAAAACACAGATTTGCACTTCAGTGGCACTTAGATAGCACTTACTTATGGTACTTTTGTAGTTCGACTATGTTGAGGAAATGTTACTTCCTGTATTCTTCTTGTTCTTAGTTTGTACTCTAGGTTGAAATGCACTTATTGTAAGTCGCTTTGGATAAAAGCGTCGGCTAAATGACATGTAATGTAATGTAATGGTTAAAATGTTTCAAATTGTGTGCTTCCACAACATATATACATAGGGTACATTACACTTTTATATTGTGTTATATTAGGCTTAAATGACATCTACAAAGATGATTGAGAGGGCACACACAGCTCTCCCTCAGACAAGGGTCAACAACGCCAGACAGAGACAGACCCAGCGGCCTTGAGTACATAGTACATACTGGTGTGGTGGTGAGACAGGTCTCTCTCTCTCCAGGTGTATCCAGAGCAGACAGACAGGTCTCCGGCTCATCTTCCTCCCTCCTGCTTCCTCACCTGTTCCTCTGACAACACCGTCAGAGTCTGGACCACCGACCCGCCCACTGGCCCGGGGAACCTCTACAGCAACGTAAGAGCAGTACAAGTACACCACTATGAGTGTACAATACACGAGTACAAGTACACGAGTAAGAGTGTGCAAGCACACGAGTATTTGATCCTGCCCTACTTCCTGGTTGTGTTCAGGACCTGCAGAGGATCCTGTACGTGGGCGAGAACACCCAGCACCTGCAGGCCGAGGCGGAGCGGGGGGGGGACAGAGGGGGGGAGGCCGCCGTCGGGGCTGATGGGAAATCTGGCGTCAGAGTCCTGAGCATCAGTCCTGATGGACGACACCTGGCAGCCGGAGACCGCTGTGGAAACCTGCGGTGAGACGCACGATCACGACTTCACGGTGACATCATCACGACTTCACTGTGACATCATCACAACTTCACGGTCACATCATCACAACTTCACGGTGACATCATCGCGACTTCACGGTGACATCATCGCGACTTCACGGTGACATCATCGCGACTTCACGGTGACATCATCGCGACTTCACGGTGACATCACGACTTCACGGTGACATCACGACTTCACGGTGACATCATCACGACTTCACGGTGACATCATCGCGACTTCACGGTGACATCATCGCGACTTCACGGTGACATCATCGCGACTTCACTGTGACATCATCGCGACTTCTCGGTGACATCATCACAACTTTTTGATGACATCATCACGACTTCACGGTGACATCATCGTGACTTCACGGTGACATCATCACGACTTCACGGTGACATCATCACAACTTTTTGATGACATCACGACTTCACGGTGACATCATCGCGACTTCACGGTGACATCATCACGACTTCACGGTGACATCATCACAACTTCACGATGACATCACGACTTCACGGTGACATCATCACGACTTCACGGTGACATCATCACAACTTTTTGATGACATCACGATTTCATGGCGACATCCTCGCGACTACACGGTGACATCATCGCGACTTAACGATGATGTCATGTTTCCATCGTTTTGCTCATTTATGCCAAACTACCGGAATGTCTTCATTAAAACCCTTAATAACAAATAGAAATGTGATATATTTTGAAGATTAATTAATATTTAATAATGAATATTGTTAAAAAACTGTCTGTGTGTTTATATATATATATATTACATTTTTTTCCCCGTACATCAGGATCTTCGGTCTGGAGTTCCTGGACGAGCTGGTGAAGATCGAGGCTCACGACTCGGAGGTGTTGTGTCTGGAGTTCTCTCCCACCTCCACAGGTAAGGTCAAAGGTCAGGTTCCTCTCCGCCCTGCAGGTGGACTTATGATGTCGTTGTTGCAGGTGTGAACCTGTTGGCGTCGGCCAGCAGAGATCGACTGATCCACATCTTCAACCTGGACCAGGACTACAGCCTGGAGCAGACTCTGAGCGACCACTCGGCCGCCATCACCGCCGTCAAGTTCACTGGTACTACTACTGCTACTGCTGCTACTACTGCTACTGCTACTGCTGCTACTACTGCTACTGCTACTACTACTGCTACTACTGCTACTACCACTGCCACCACTGCCACCACTACCACTGCCACCACACTGCTACACTGCTACCACTGCCACCACTGCCACTGCCACCACCACTGCCACTACCACTGCCACCACTCGCTGCCACCACCACCGCTGCCACCACCACTGCCACCACCACCACCACCACCACCGCCACTACTGCTACCACTGCCACTGCCACCACTGCCACCACTGCCACCACTGCCACCACTGCCACCACCACCTGCCACTCACCACCACTGCCACCACTGCCACCACCACACCACCACTGCCACCGCCACTGCCACCACCGCTACCACCTGCCACCGCCACCACCACCACTGCCACCACCACCACCACCACCACTGCCACCACTGCCACCACACCACTGCCACCACCACTGCCACTGCCACCACCACCACCGCCACCACCACCACCACCACTACCACCACCCACTGCCACCACCACTACCACACCGCCACCACCACTGCCACCACTACCACCGCCACCACCACCACCACCGCCACCACCACCACCACCACTGCCACCACCACCACCACTGCCACCACTGCCACCATCACCACCACCACCGCCACCGCCACACCACTGCTGCCACCACTGCCACCACCACTGCCACCACTGCCACCACCACTGCCACCACCACCGCCACCACTGCCACCACCACCACTGCCACCACCACCACCGCCACCACCACCACCACCACCACCACTGCCACCGCCACCACCGCCACCACCACCGCCACCGCCACCACCACTGCCACCACCACCACCACCACCACCACCCTGCCACCGCACCACCACCGCCACCACCACCACCACTGCTACCGCCACCACCACCGCCACCGCCACTCACTACCACCACTGCCACCACCACAGCACTGCCACCACCGCCACCACCACCACCACCCACCACCACCGCCACCACCACTGCCACCACCACCACCGCCACCACCACCACCACCACCACTGCCACCACCACCACCGCCACCACCGCCACCACTGCCACCACCGCCACTGCCACTGCCACCACTGCCACCACCACCACTGCCACCACCACCACTGCCACCACCACCACCACCACCGCCACACCACCACTGCCACCACCGCCACCGCCACCACCACCACCACCACTGCCACCACCACCACCACTGCCACCACTGCTACCACCGCCACCACTGCCACCACTGCCACCACCACTGCCACTGCCACCACCACCGCCACCACTACCACCACCACTGCCACCACTCACCACTACACCACCGCCACTGCCACTGCCACCACTGCCACCACCACCACCGCCACCGCCACCGCTGCCACCACCACCACTGCCACCGCCACTGCCACCACCACTACCACCCACCGCCACCACCACCACCGCCACCACCACCGCCACCACCACTGCCACCACCACCACCACCACCACCACCGCTGCCACTACCACCACTGCCACCACCGCCACCACCACTGCCACCACCGCCACCACCACCGCCACCACCACCACCGCCACCACCACCGCCACCACACCACTGCCACCACCACGCCACCACTGCCACCACCACCACCACCACCAGCCACCGCTGCCACCACCGCCACCACACTGCCACCACCACCAGGCCACCACTGCCACCACACCACCGCCGCCGCCACCACCACCGCCACCACCAGTGCTGCCACCACCACCAGCACCGCCACCACCACCACCGCCACCACCACCACCGCTACCACCGCCAACGCCACCGCCACCACCACCACCACCACCAGCACTGCCACCGGGCCACCACCACTGCCACCAGCACCGCCACCACCACCAGCAATCACCACACTACCGCCACCACCGCTGCCACCACACCACCACCGCCACTCACCACTGCTGCCACCACCGCACCACTGCCACCACCACCGTGCCACCAGCACCACCACCGCCACCGCCAGTGCTGCCACTACCACCGCTGCCGCTACCACCAGCGTTGCCACTGCCACTACCACTCATCACCACTGCCACTAGCACCACCACCACAATACTACCACTGCTTACCACCACACTGCCGTCATTGCCACCACCAGCGCCACACCGCTACCACCACCGCCAATACTACTACCACCGCCACCACTCACTAGCACCGCCACCACCACCGCCACTACCACTGCCACTACCACTACCGCCACCACCACCAGCACCGGCCACCACCACCACCGCCACTGCCACCGCCACTGCCACCACCACCACCAGCCACCACCACCGCCTTTCTCACCACCACTGCCACCACCACTGCCACGCCACCACCACCGCCACCACCGCCACCACCACTGCCACCACCACTACCGCCACCACCACCAGCCACCACTGCCACCACCACCGCCACCACCACTGCCACCACCACTCTCACTCATCACCACCAGCACCGCCACCACCACCGCCACCACCACTGCCACTGCCACCACCACCGCCAACACCAGCACCACTGATCGCCACTGCTGCACTACCACCGCTGCCACTGCCATCACACCGCCGCCACCGTCGCCACCACCACCGCCACCACCACCGCTGCCACTGCTACCACCACTGCTGCCACCACTGCCACCGCCACTAGCTACCACCACTGCCACCACCACCGCTGCCACCACCACTGCCACCGCCAGTGCTGCCACTGCCACGCTACCACCACTGCCGCTGCCACCGCCACCTTCAGTGCCACCAGTACCGCCACCACCACCACCACTGCTCACTCAGTGCCACACTCTACTACACCGGACTACTGTACACCAAGGCTGACCTGACCCTGCTGCACCGGGACCAGCCGCTCGGACAGCTGAGACTGTGACGACACACCCTACCTGCACCGACAGCCAGTCGTCTGCTTCCATCTGCCTACCAGCTGACCTCAGCTTGCTTCACCCTTCATCAACTGCCTGTTTTACAACTTGTTGTGTCCAACGGTGCCACCAGGACCACCACTGGGAACGCTCGACACTGGACCACTCATCCATGAAACCCACGTGGCCGTACCTGCAGGACCGCCACGTCCAGCAAGCTACACTGCTACTTTTCACTTATATATATACTGGAGCACCGATCTGACGTCCCTTATCATGACGGCGTCCAACGGCGATCAGATGACTCACATCTGTACAACTATCAGACGTTTAAGCTGACCAGACTGAGCGCCGGAGCTCTGGGCGCGACACGGAGACTCGGAGTCTGTGCGACCAGGAGATGACGCTGTGGAGACAAACAGAGTGAGCCCGCATGCTTCCAGAATGAGCAACCGCCTGGCTAGGAGACAGAGCACTGCCACATCGCGCACCAGCGTATTGATCACAGACACGCTTCAACTCCAGCCGCCATTACAGGAACCACCGTACTGCCAGTCACCTGTACATAGCGACAGGGTGGCACGACGTCGGGCCGATGAATATTGAACAGCATTAGGACGAGCAGCGTGGATCGATGGTCTGAGACCAGGACGTAGCCACGCAACGTGAGAAGCCCTGAGCTCCAGTGCGGACCTGGGATACGGGAGTCGGTCGTACCTAGAGACAGAATGACATGCTGCTGGAGGACGACAACAGACGGATTGAAGCCATGCGCAACGTAATGACCATAACTATATATAGGGTTAGCAGCTAGCCTAATTATTTCAAACCCCTCCCACCCCATTTCCCGGGAAACCCCTTTTATTTTGTTTCCCAACCCCCGGGGGCCCCAAATTTTGGGGGGTTTTTGGGGGGGGGGGGGTGGGGTTTTGGGGGTGGGCCCAAGGGGGGGTTCTCCAAAACCCCAAAACCCCCGGGGGGGAACCCCAAACCCCCTGCAAGGCACACCCGGAAAAAAAAAGGGGGGGAAAAATTTAAAAAAATTT
>NC_079407.1:570726-605726 GCF_029220125.1 Pseudoliparis swirei
TCAAGCCGCACCTGAGACCTGCAGACAGAACGCCCAGAGCATCAGGTGAGGAGCACTGAGGAGGGAGCAGGGCGTCTGGGCCAAAGGCTTCAGGGTGTTGTTGTTGCAGGAGGGAGACCTTCATCACCGGACCCTCCTCTCTGCTGCCCCCGGAGGACGACCTCGGGACTCCACCCAGACCGGACTCTGTTCAGGGTGAGGATCCAGTCTGGTTCCTGGGTCTTTAGAGAGACCCAGGAGGCCCTGGTCTTTAGAGACAGGAGGCCTCGTGGTCTCCTGGACCTCTCAGGGGGTCTTTAGTCTTTAGAGAGACCCAGGAGGCCTCGTGGTCTCCTGGACCTCTCAGGGGGTCTTTAGAGAGACCCAGGAGGCCTCGTGGTCTCCTGGACCTCTCAGGGGGTCTTTAGAGAGACCCAGGAGGCCTCGTGGTCAGGGGGTCTTTAGAGAGACCCAGGAGGCCTCGTGGTCTCCTGGACCTCTCAGGAGGTCTTTAGAGAGACCCAGGAGGCCTCGTGGTCTCCTGGGTCTCTCAGGAGGTCTTTAGAGAGACCCAGGAGGCCTCGTGGTCTCCTGGACCTCTCAGGGGGTCGTTAGAGAGACCCAGGAGGCCTCGTGGTCTCCTGGGTCTCTCAGGGGGTCTTTAGAGAGACCCAGGAGGCCTCGTGGTCTCCTGGGTCTCTCAGGGGGTCTTTAGAGAGACCCAGGAGGCCTCGTGGTCTCCTGGGTCTCTCAGGGGGTCTTTAGAGAGACCCAGGAGGCCTCGTGGTCTCCTGGACCTCTCAGGAGGTCTTTAGAGAGACCCAGGAGGCCTCGTGGTCTCCTGGACCTGTCAGGAGGTCTTTAGAGAGAAGATGTGATCCTCGCTGCAGGAGCAACTTGGCCGCCGGTGGCTTCACCAGAGACCAGACTGGTGTCTCACTGTCTGATTGATCTCTGATGTGTCTCTGAGACGGCAGTTTGAATGTTGTTGTTTCAGACGCTCAGCTGCTGCAGACCAACGGGAAGCTGCCCATGTGGTTCAGGAAGCTGGTGAGTTGCTGCTGGCGCCGGCATCTCTGTCGGGGGACGTTTCTACTGCTGTGTTTTCATCAGCAGGGTCAAGGCGGAGCCTCCTCTGCCGGCCAATCAGACGCCGAGCCTCGTCAGGTGAGGAGCCGGTGGGCGGAGCAACCGAACCCGCTGACCATCTGCTCCAACTCCTCCCCGAGTCCCACCAAGAGTCAGGAGGAGGAGGAGGCGCTTGGAGAGGAGGAGGGAGACTTCCACCCTCAGAGTCTGGAGAGTATGCTGGAAGAGGAGGAGGAAAATGAAGAAGAGGAGGTGAGCTCAGTCTTCTGATTACAAAACCAGGAGTTGGGAGTCACGTGACCAGCTGGACGGAGATGGCAGCATAAAGCTCAGCTCCGAGCCCAACCGTGTCAAATAGTTGTTTCATTGGTTCCAACCTCGATATTTTATACTTTTTAGTTTGATAAAGATAGTTAAAGTAGAATGGCAGGCAAAGGCAGATCTCAACGATACTGATGCCATTGCAGAGGCAGTGCTGGAGAAACAGAAAAGCTCCTTGGAGCCACGCTTTGCTCGGATCCAACAGGTCGACAACTGCTCTCCATGCACAGCATCTCTCACTGCGAGCCTCGGCTCGATCAGGTCGGAGGTGCACAGCCTAAGAACTACGGTGGAAAGTAACTCAAGCGCTCTTGACAGCCATGACCACGCTTTGAAGAGCTGGAAGTGAAGCTAGCAGATATGGAGGACAGAAACCGAATGTGCAATATTCGTGTCATTGGTTTGAAAGAGGGGCTAGAAGGCTCTAGCGCAACCCAATATCTCTCTCCCTGTCTGAGTGGTTCCCACAACGGGCAGATCTGCAGATCGATATTATGAGAGCTCACCGAATCGACAGTGAACGGAAGAATAATGTCACAACTAATCGCACGTTGATGTTCAACGTGCTTCGCTCCACAACCAGGCAGGCGGTTCTTCGGGCTGCGCGGAAATCGCCTCCCACCATCGATGGTCGGAGAACTCGCTTCTCCCCGGATTACAGCAGCTACAGTCAAACGCCGCCAAGCTCTTCGTCAAGCTATGGATTCAGCTCGCACCAAAAGGCTCTGGACTCTTTCCTGCTCCATCCGGCAACCCTGGAGATCAAGGAAGGCGCCCAGTATCGAGCCTTCAGCTCCGCTGGAGATGCTGAGCAGTCCGTGAGCCGAGCTCCCTCTCGCCCGCCTGCTGCAACGGAGACGACCGGCGGACCGGCTGCTCACAGGACCGACGAGAACGCACTGGAAGAAGTGCAGCACTCAACTGTCTGCCTGACGATGGACCCTCGGTTCGTCTCAATATCCCAGTTCCAGTGTTATTACATTGTCTGCTTTGTAGAGACGGAATGCCAGATTGAACTGTCTTCCTATAGCCTAGCCTGCTCGCTAGGCTTGTTAGGCTAACATAAGTTAACTACGAGGCCATTACGCCTTCGCTTTTTCTGCTTTTTACTTTTGACGAGGAATCTGTTTATTTTACGTTAATTTAATGTGGAACCAATTACTGTTGTAAACCAGGTACATATGGGCTATGTGTTCCTTTTTACTGCTCCATATCCACTCTGGATCACAGACCTATTCTGAGTGTTAGCTCTTTAGCTATGTTCCCCCTTTGTCTCATTGTCATGTCGGCCGTGTTCCCTGTCTTGCGTGATGTGTGTTGTGACCCAGCTTTGGATGCGATATTGTTGGGATTCAACGAGGTGAAGGGCGGTAGCAATATGCTTCTCCACGTGTGCCTACACTTAGAGCGCAGCCTCTTTGATAATGGGTGATCTTACATTTTTAGTTTGGAATTGTGGTGGACTGAATGCCCCTCATAAAGGAACCGGCTCTTTAGGCTTACTAAAAAAGAGGAACGTTGACATTGCATTCTTACAGGAGACTCATTTGCTGCAGGCTGATACCGGCCGTTTAGCCAATAGATTCTATCACACAATTGCGTCTTCCTCAGCGAGCACAAAAACGAAAGGAGTCGCCATTGTTGCAAAACGAAATCTCCCACTTAAAGTGCTGTCCTCTTGGTCACATGACACAGGCAGGATTGTGATCTCCGTGATAGAATTCAATACTCGGAAGATTGCTCTAGTGTCAGCTTATCCGCCGAATGTTTTTGATGGAAACTTCTATAATACGCTCACCAAACAAATGCTGGAGTTAACGGACTGTTCCTTCATTGTTGGTGCGGATTTCAATGCTGTTTGGGACCCAAGTATTGATCGGTCAAATGCAAAGGCCACAGGGGAGCAGGCTCAGGCTCAGGGGAGCAGGCTCAGGGGAGCAGGCTCAGGCCACAGGGGAGCAGGCACAGGCCTCAGGGGAGCAGGCTCAGGCCACAGGGGAGCAGGCTCAGGGGAGCAGGCTCAGGCCACAGGGGAGCAGGCACAGGCCACAGGGGAGCAGGCTCAGGCTCAGGGGAGCAGGCTCAGGCCACAGGGGAGCAGGCACAGGCCACAGGGGAGCAGGCTCAGGCCACAGGGGAGCAGGCTCAGGGGAGCAGGCACAGGCCACAGGGGAGCAGGCTCAGGCCACAGGGGAGCAGGCTCAGGCCACAGGGGAGCAGGCACAGGCCACAGGGGAGCAGGCACAGGCCACAGGGGAGCAGGCACAGGCCACAGGGGAGCAGGCTCAGGCCACAGGGGAGCAGGCTCAGGCCACAGGGGAGCAGGCTCAGGCCTCAGGGGAGCAGGCTCAGGCTCAGGGGAGCAGGCTCAGGCTCAGGGGAGCAGGCTCAGGCCACAGGGGAGCAGGCTCAGGGGAGCAGGCTCAGGCCACAGGGGAGCAGGCTCAGGGGAGCAGGCTCAGGCTCAGGGGAGCAGGCTCAGGCCACAGGGGAGCAGGCTCAGGCTCAGGGGAGCAGGCTCAGGCCACAGGGGAGCAGGCTCAGGCTCAGGGGAGCAGGTACAGGCCACAGGGGAGCAGGCTCAGGCCACAAGGCTCAGGCTCAGGGGAGCAGGCTCAGGCCACAGGGGAGCAGGCTCAGGGGAGCAGGCTCAGGCTCAGGGGAGCAGGCACAGGGGAGCAGGCTCAGGCTCAGGGGAGCAGGCTCAGGGGAGCAGGCAAAGGCCACAGGGGAGCAGGCTCAGGCTCAGGGGAGCAGGCTCAGGCTCAGGGGAGCAGGCACAGGCCACAGGGGAGCAGGCTCAGGCCACAGGGGAGCAGGCTCAGGGGAGCAGGCACAGGCCACAGGGGAGCAGGCCACAGGGGAGCAGGCTCAGGGGAGCAGGCACAGGCCACAGGGGAGCAGGCACAGGGGAGCAGGCTCAGGCCACAGGGGAGCAGGCACAGGGGAGCAGGCTCAGGCCACAGGGGAGCAGGCTCAGGCCACAGATGCTCTGAAGTCATGGGCCAACAGTTTAGGGCTTATAGATACCTGGCGCAGTGAACCCCACCTGTAAGGATTACTCCTTCTTCTCAGGGAGACATCAATCTTTTTCCAGAATAGATTTTCTTTTTGCATCCCCTCATTTATTCAACTCAATTGATAAAGCGGTGTTACTTCCAATGGCACTATCTGACCATAAAGGGGTCTTTTGCTCCACCACCCTAGGCCGACTGTCTCAACGTGCTGCTAGATGGCGTTTCAATACCTCTTTATTAAATAATGAATTCTATGTCACACAATTCATTGCAGAATTCCAGACGTTTGCAGAAATTAATGTTGGCTCTGTAGAAGACCCAAGGATTCTGTGGGACGCAATGAAAGGTTTTATTAGGAGCAATACCATTCTATTCTGCTCTAACGCACGCAAAGCTAGGACACCAACTGTGAAACCTTGAATCTGAATTCACCAGATTAGACTCATTGATGCAAACAAACTTTACTGACCAAATAGCTTTAGAACGATCACTAGTTCAGAAGGAAATAAACAACATTCTGAAACGCAAATCTGAATTCCTAATTCATAGAACGCGACAGCGCTATTACTTCCAGGGTGCTTGACCTAGTCATTTACTTGCCATGAGAATCAGGTCAAGTGACCATTTTTCAGATATTCCGGCTGTTAAATCTTCAGATGGCAATATCAGAACTGACCTTGTTGAAATAAATAAATCTTTTCAGACATTTTATTCTAATTTGTATCAATCAGAGGTTACTTTGGATAAAACCCACTGTGACGGATGGTTAAATCAGCTTGACTTGCCCAAGTTATCAGTGGAGGAATCAGCTGACTTAGACAATTTGGTCACTAGAGACGAACTAAGAATGGCAGTACAGAATATGCAAAGGAACAAATCACCAGGTTTTGATGGGATCCCCCCTGAATTTTATGTTACTTTTTGGGAACAGTTGGGTCCATTCCTTCTTGACATGATTAACTTCTCTATTGGAAAGGGTGAATTCTCAAGGGATGTTAACACAGCTCTGATATCCTTACTCTTGAAAAAGGATAAGATTCAAGATTCAAGATTCAAGATGTTTTATTTGTCACATACACACACAGGGTGTGCAGTGAAATGAAAGTGGCAATGCTCAGCAGGAATGTGCAAGGGCAACAAGTACACACTATTTACAATAAAAAACAACACAATATTTACAGTAAGTGTGTGTGTGTGTGTGTGTGTGTGCCTAAGAGTGTGTGTGTGTGTGTCTATGTGGGGTCCTGGTGAGGTCGGAGTTCACAGTCCTGATGGCCTGAGGAAAGAAACTCCGTCTCAGTCTCTCTGTTCTTGCAGCGTGACTACGGAGGCGCCTGCCTGACCGCAGCAGCTGAAACAGTCTGTTGTTGGGGTGGTGAGGATCCTTCATGATCCTGCCGGCTCTGGTTCTGCACCTCCTGGTGTACAAGTCCTGCAGGGTGGGGAGTGTAGTTCCAATAGTGCGTTCAGCCCCACGCACTACTCTCTGCAGAGCCTTCCTGTCCTGAGCGGAGCAGTTGCCAAACCAGGCTGTGATGCTTCCTGTCAGGACGCTCTCTACAGCTCCAGAGTAGAAGGACTGAAGGATCCTCTGGGAAACTTTAAATTTCCTCAGCTGCCTGAGGTGGTAGAGGCGCTGCCTTGCCTTTCTCACCAGAGTGTCTGTGTTCGTTGACCATGTCAGATCCTCGGTGATGTGGACTCCCAGGTATTTATACCCGCTCACCCTCTCCACAGTAGTCCCGTTAATCCCCAGTGGTGAGTACGTCCTCTGTTGTTGTACCCTCCTAAAGTCCACAATCAGCTCCTTAGTTTTGGTGACATTCATGATGAGGCTGTTGTCCCGGCACCAGAGTGACAGCTCAGGATAAGGATCCTACAGAGTGCTCAAGCTATCGTCCTCTTAGCCTGTTAAATTCTGATTTAAAAATATTTGCTAAAGTCTCATATGTCAAAATTAATAAACTCTGACCAAACAGGATTCATAAAAACGAGATTGGCAGCAGATAATGTTAGATAATGTCTATTCAAGCCCGTGTCTCTGTGGTTAAAATGAACATCTTATCCAGGATTAACTTTGTGAGCTCTATGCTTCCTCTTTCTCCTCCTTCTGACTACTGGCATAAATTAGAGGCAGCAGTATCGAAATTCATTTGGAAAGGCAAGCGGCCACGACTTAAAAAGTCTACTCTACAGAGGAGAAAGGAGAACGGTGGTCTGTCAGTTCCCAACTTTAAACTCTATTTTTGGTCTTTTGTCTTAAGGCCTCTTCTGACATGGTTTGACCCAGATTCCTCAGTGTGCTGGCGTGCTTTAGAACGTGCTCTGACAGAACCATGGTCACTTCATGACGTTCTTTTTGCCAATATCTCTAACAAACAGTGCCAGCTGCGCTTTGGCCCCATTGTCTCTCATCTTATCAACCTGGAGAGTGGTTGAAACATATTGCCATGGACCATGCAATTGGCATACACTTTCTCCACTATTCAACAATAAAGCACTTGTGATTGGTGGGAGGCCTATAACAGCTCCGCATTGGGAACAGAGGGGGGTTCATGATCTAAAAGACATCTTTAACGAGACCGGCTTGTTATCTTTTTCTGACTTACAAAATGCATTCAGTCTACCACGTTCCTCGTTTTTCTTTTACCTTCAATTAAGATCAGCGCTCAAGGCGTATGGTGTCCCCTGGCGGACATCTTTGCCCATCCATCCTATCCGGAGACTATTTACAATGCAGGCAAAAACCAGCGGTGTGGTATCTAAGCTCTATCAGTTTTTGGTGACACCTGGCCGCCTCAGCCTTCCTATGGAGAGGGTCTGGGAACGGGATTGCCCAGACCTGGTCACTGGTTTTGACTGGCATGATGTATGGTCTAACATCTCAGAAGTATCACGCAATCCAGACCATCAGCAAATTCACTACAATTTCATTCATAGGACGTATCTCACCCCTGTGAAAATGCATCACATGAAAATAATGACCAGTCCTTTATGCACTTTTTGCCCACTAAACACTCAAGGAACATATCTTCACATGTTCTGGGATTGCTCCCCTGTTTGTCAGTTTTGGAACAATATTGCATCCAAGTTATCTGTCTTGATTAATGTTACTGTGCCTGTCACTCTGTGTTTTGATTCTAAATGTTTTTGATTCAGACTTTCAGCTCTCTAAAATCCAAATGCGTGTTGCATTTGCTGGACTTACAGCTGCTAAGAGAATGATTGCAACCCGTTGGAAACCACCTCATGACTTGTCTGTTCGAACATGGATGCTTTCCTTTTTGGATGTGGTATATATGGAGATCTCTACAGCTCGCATAAATGGAGCATCAGAAAAGACTTTGGACACTTGGGTCAACATTGCTGACTCTTTGAAACATATGCTGTCGATGTGTGCTATCGCCCCTTACTACTAATTGAACATGTCCTTGGTCCCTATCAATGTTATTTGTCTGTCTGTCTGTCTCTTGTGTTGTGTGTATATTTATGTCACCCCCCCCTCTTTCCTCTCTGCTTTATGATTCTGAGAGACTCCTTTGGTCTCAGCATATTGTTTGTAATTTGAAAGGGCACCATGTGTTGGTTTTCCGCCATCCTGTGTGATTCTGCTAAATAAAAACATTTGATCACAACAACAACAAAAACCAGGAGTTGAGACCTAGAAGTAGAAGTGGAGACAACATTGTCTCCGTGTGACGTTCAGGTGCTCCAGAATCCAGGAGACGGCAGCAGCTACGTCCTCTACCCCACCACCACCTCCACCAGGTGAGGGTCCTTGAAGGTGCAGCTCAGAAGCTCAGAGACACTTTCACCAACACCTGTTTGTCCTCAGGGAGTTTGACACGGAGGTCAAAGGTCAGGGGGCGGAGCCTCTGTGGAGTGCTCAGCTGAGTCCAGACTCCGCCTGCTTCGACGGCTCAGTGGGAAGTTTGGAGCAGCAGGACGCGGGTTAGTCTGGTTTATTATCACCATCACCTCTCATTGTTATGGACCATTGTTATCTCTCATTGTTATGGACCATTGTTATCTCACATTGTTATGGACCATTGTTATCTCTCATTGTTATGGACCATTGTTATCTCACATTGTTATGGACCATTGTTATCTCACATTGTTATGGACCATTGTTATCTCTCATTGTTATGGACCATTGTTATCTCATTGTTATGGACCATTGCTATCTCTCATTGTTATGGACCATTGTTATCTCACATTGTTATGGACCATTGTTATCTCTCATTGTTATGGACCATTGATATCTCTCATTGTTATGGACCATTGTTATCTCATTGTTATGGACCATTGTTATCTCATTGTTATGGACCATTGCTATCTCTCATTGTTATGGACCATTGCTATCTCTCATTGTTATGGACCATTGTTATCTCACATTGTTATGGACCATTGTTATCTCTCATTGTTATGGACCATTGTTATCTCATTGTTATGGACCATTGCTATCTCTCATTGTTATGGACCATTGTTATCTCACATTGTTATGGACCATTGTTATCTCTCATTGTTATGGACCATTGTTATCTCTCATTGTTATGGACCATTGTTATCTCTCATTGTTATGGACCATTGTTATCTCTCATTGTTATGGACCATTGTTATCTCTTTGTTATGGACCATTGTTATCTCTCATTGTTATGGACCATTGTTATGGACCATTGTTATCTCACATTGTTATCTCTCATTGTTATCTCTCATTCTTATGGACCATTGTTATCTCTCATTCTTATGGACCATTGTTATCTCATTGTTATGGACCATTGTTATCTCTCATTCTTATGGACCATTGTTATCTCTCATTGTTATGGACCATTGTTATCTCACATTGTTATCTCTCATTGTTATCTCTCATTCTTATGGACCATTGTTATCTCTCATTCTTATGGACCATTGTTATCTCATTGTTATGGACCATTGTTATGGACCATTGTTATCTCTCATTCTTATGGACCATTGTTATCTCTCATTGTTATGGACCATTGTTATCTTATTGTTATGGACCATTGTTATCTCTCATTGTTATGGACCATTGTTATCTCACATTGTTATGGACCATTGTTATCTCATTGTTATGGACCATTGTTATCTCTCATTGTTATGGACCATTGTTATCTCACATTGTTATCTCATTGTTATGGACCATTGTTATGGACCATTGTTATCGCACATTGTTATCTCACATTGTTATATCTCACATTGTTATATCTCATTGTTATCTCTCATTGTTATCTCACATTGTTATCTCTCATTGTTATGGACCATTGTTATCATTGTTATGGACCATTGTTATCTCATTGTTATGGACCATTGTTATCTCACATTGTTATCTCTCATTGTTATGGACCATTGTTATCTCACATTGTTATGGACCATTGTTATCTCATTGTTATGGACCATTGTTATCTCTCATTGTTATGGACCATTGTTATCTCACATTGTTATCTCTCATTGTTATGGACCATTGTTATCTCTCATTGTTATGGACCATTGTTATCTCTCATTGTTATGGACCACTGTTATCTCATTGTTATGGACCATTGTTATCTCTCATTGTTATGGACCATTGTTATCTCTCATTGTTATCTCACATTGTTATCTCTCATTGTTATGGACCATTGTTATCATTGTTATGGACCATTGTTATCTCATTGTTATGGACCATTGTTATCTCACATTGTTATCTCTCATTGTTATGGACCATTGTTATCTCACATTGTTATGGACCATTGTTATGGACCATTGTTATCTCTCATTGTTATGGACCATTGTTATCTCTCATTCTTATGGACCATTGTTATCTCACATTGTTATCTCATTGTTATGGACCATTGTTATCTCTCATTGTTATGGACCATTGTTATCTCTCATTGTTATGGACCACTGTTATCTCATTGTTATGGACCATTGTTATCTCTCATTGTTATGGACCATTGTTATCTCTTATTGTTATGGACCATTGTTATCTCTTATTCTTATGGACCATTGTTATCTCTTA
The DNA here is from genome assembly GCF_029220125.1 of Pseudoliparis swirei. Classification (NCBI taxonomy): domain Eukaryota; kingdom Metazoa; phylum Chordata; class Actinopteri; order Perciformes; family Liparidae; genus Pseudoliparis; species Pseudoliparis swirei. Next base: position 581,146 of record NC_079407.1, read on the forward strand.
TTGTTATCTCTCATTGCTATCTCACATTGTTATGGACCATTGTTATCTCTTATTGTTATGGACCATTGTTATCTCTCATTGTTATGGACCATTGTTATCTCTCATTGTTATGGACCATTGTTATCTCATTGTTATGGACCATTGTTATCTCACATTTTTATCTCTCATTGTTATGGACCATTGTTATCTCTTATTGTTATGGACCATTGTTATCTCACATTGTTATGGACCATTGTTATCTCTCATTGTTATGGACCATTGTTATCTCTCATTCTTATGGACCATTGTTATCTCACATTGTTATGGACCATTGTTATCTCTCATTCTTATGGACCATTGTTATCTCTCATTGTTATGGACCATTGTTATCTCTCATTGTTATGGACCACTGTTATCTCATTGTTATGGACCATTGTTATCTCTCAATGTTATGGACCATTGTTATGGACCATTGTTATCTCTTATTCTTATGGACCATTGTTATCTCTTATTGTTATCTCTCATTGCTATCTCACATTGTTATGGACCATTGTTATCTCTTATTGTTATGGACCATTGTTATCTCTTATTGTTATGGACCATTGTTATCTCTCATTGTTATGGACCATTGTTATCTCTCATTGTTATGGACCATTGTTATCTCACATTTTTATCTCTCATTGTTATGGACCATTGTTATCTCTTATTCTTATGGACCATTGTTATCTCACATTGTTATGGACCATTGTTATCTCTTATTGTTATGGACCATTGTTATCTCACATTGTTATGGACCATTGTTATCTCACATTGTTATGGACCATTGTTATCTCACATTGTTATCTCTCATTATTATGGACCATTGTTTCACATTGTTGTTTCTCCTTGTTGTTTCATTGTTGTTTCACATTGTTGTTTCTCATTGTTGTTTCACATTGTTGTTTCTCATTGTTGTTTCATTGTTTCACATTGTTGATTCACATTGTTGTTTCACATTGTTGTTTCATTGTCTCCTCAGACACCGACTCCCTCAGTCAGGGCAGCTCGGTGGGCAGTTTGGTTCTGGAGGACGAGGAGGACCGAAGCTCTCTGAAGGACCACTTCGATACTTTGGGCTCCAGTCTGAGCGATGGTACCGAACACGCTTCATCTTACTCATCTTCATCAATCTGTGTGCTGACGACCTTTGACCTTTCAGAGAAGTTTGACACCGACCCGAGGACTCTGCAGCCTCCGGAGGAGAAGCACTACCTGAATCCTCGGCTCAGCATCTCCACGCGCTTCCTGTCCCGGTTCCAGGACCGAATCAGGTCTGTTTACCCACAATCCTCAGGTGTCACAGGTGTGACCCTCTGGCCTACAGGGAGGGAGGCAGCGTCGCCATGGTGATAAGACTTTTCCTGCTGTGTTTTCAGGACGGGGCCGAGCCGAGCTCCGCCCTTCGACTCCATCCCGACCAGAATCTTAGAGGAGAGCAATGTCAGCAACACAATGGTACTAACACACCTGAGACACACCTGAGACACACCTGAGACACACCTGAGACGCACCTGAGACGCACCTGAACACACCTGAGACAAACCTGAGACAAACCTGAGACAAACCTGAGACGCACCTGAGACGCACCTGAGACGCACCTGAGACGCACCTGAACACACCTGAGACACACCTGAGACACAGCTGTAAGCTAAAGGGAGGCCTCCTGTGTAGGGTTGGGTACCGAGACCCGGTGCCAATATGGTACCGGTTCCAATACAACCGGTATTACCCGGACCGAAACGCAACGCACATTTCGGTGCTTCTTTCCGGTGCCTGAGCCGATTGAAATTGAAAAAAACTATTGTTGTGAACTTCTGTGGTGACTCCGCCCTGTCAGCAGGTTACGAGCCTCTCATGTGTAACTCTGACAGCGGAGGCGTGGCCGTGTGTGACTATAACCCGTGTGGAGCACACCAGCGTCAGGCTGGACGCATGAGGAGGCCGTCACCGGTCCCCCTGAACACGGGGAGACCGATGATGACGAGCAGCCGTGACTCAGATTAGTACCCTATCGTTGATTGCAAGTCTTGCATTCATAAAAGTAGGCCAAGAAATAATAAATTAGCCATTATAACCATGCTTAAGCTAGCTCGTAGCTAACACGAGCTACGAGCTAGCGCTAGCTACGAGCGTGACAGTCTGCTAGCAGATGTGTTGATGTCCAGCGGTCCCGGCTGTTTACCCGGTGTTACCGGGAATATAATGACGGAGGAATAAAGACCGGGGGCGTCACTTTGTTTCAGTGTAACTCTCGCTGTCAGAAGCAACACTTTGTGTCACGTGTCATCTTCAGTCCCTCTGATTGGTTGTTCTCTTTCTCCATCAAAACAGTGACAGGATTAACCCTATAAGGTCTGCACATGACAATACATATCACATCATATAATGGAGAACATTGTGTATGTTAACAGTCTGATATCCGTTGTGTGTCGGTGCTCCATGATAACGGCTTCTCCAGGGAATATGGCCAAAGAGGTTTTTAAGAGGCTCCGTCCTGGGTCCCCTGCTCTTCCTCTCACTATGGGGTCCCTCAAGGCTCCGTCCTGGGTCCCCTGCTCTTCCTCTCACTATGGGGTTCCTCAAGGCTCCATCCTGGGTCCCCTGCTCTTCCTCTCACTATGGGGTCCCTCAAGGCTCCGTCCTGGGTCCCCTGCTCTTCCTCTCACTATGGGGTTCCTCAAGGCTCCGTCCTGGGTCCCCTGCTCTTCCTCTCACTATGGGGTCCCTCAAGGCTCCGTCCTGGGTCCCCTCCTCTTCCTCTCACTATGGGGTCCCTCAAGGCTCCGTCCTGGGTCCCCTCCTCTTCCTCTCACTATGGGGTCCTCAAGGCTCCGTCCTGGGTCCCCTGCTCTTCCTCTCACTATGGGGTTCCTCAAGGCTCCGTCCTGGGTCCCCTCCTCTTCCTCTCACTATGGGGTCCCTCAAGGCTCCGTCCTGGGTCCCCTGCTCTTCCTCTCACTATGGGGTCCCTCAAGGCTCCGTCCTGGGTCCCCTGCTCTTCCTCTCACTATGGGGTTCCTCAAGGCTCCGTCCTGGGTCCCCTCCTCTTCCTCTCACTATGGGGTCCCTCAAGGCTCCGTCCTGGGTCCCCTGCTCTTCCTCTCACTATGGGGTTCCTCAAGGCTCCGTCCTGGGTCCCTCCTCTTCCTCTTACTATGGGGTCCTCAAGGCTCCGTCCTGGGTCCCCTGCTCTTCCTCTCACTATGGGGTCCCTCAAGGCTCCGTCCTGGGTCCCCTCCTCTTCCTCTCACTATGGGGTTCCTCAAGGCTCCGTCCTGGGTCCCCTCCTCTTCCTCTCACTATGGGGTCCTCAAGGCTCCGTCCTGGGTCCCCTCCTCTTCCTCTCACTATGGGGTTCCTCAAGGCTCCGTCCTGGGTCCCCTCCTCTTCCTCTCACTATGGGGTTCCTCAAGGCTCCGTCCTGGGTCCACTGCTCTTCCTCTCACTATGGGGTCCCTCATGGCTCCGTCCTGGGTCCCCTGCTCTTCCTCTCACTATGGGGTCCCTCAAGGCTCCGTCCTGGGTCCCCTGCTCTTCCTCTCACTATGGGGTTCCTCAAGGCTCCATCCTGGGTCCCCTGCTCTTCCTCTCACTATGGGGTCCCTCAAGGCTCCGTCCTGGGTCCCCTGCTCTTCCTCTCACTATGGGGTTCCTCAAGGCTCCGTCCTGGGTCCCCTCCTCTTCCTCTCACTATGGGGTCCCTCAAGGCTCCGTCCTGGGTCCCCTCCTCTTCCTCTCACTATGGGGTCCCTCAAGGCTCCGTCCTGGGTCCCCTCCTCTTCCTCTCACTATGGGGTCCTCAAGGCTCCGTCCTGGGTCCCCTGCTCTTCCTCTCACTATGGGGTCCTCAAGGCTCCGTCCTGGGTCCCCTCCTCTTCCTCTCACTATGGGGTCCTCAAGGCTCCGTCCTGGGTCCCCTGCTCTTCCTCTCACTATGGGGTCCTCAAGGCTCCGTCCTGGGTCCCTGCTCTTCCTCTCACTATGGGGTTCCTCAAGGCTCCGTCCTGGGTCCCTGCTCTTCCTCTCACTATGGGGTCCTCAAGGCCTGGGTCCCCTCTTCCTCTCACTATGGGGTCCCTCAAGGCTCCGTCCTGGGTCCCCTCCTCTTCCTCTCACTATGGGGTTCCTCAAGGCTCCGTCCTGGGTCCCCTCCTCTTCCTCTCACTATGGGGTCCTCAAGGCTCCATCCTGGGTCCCCTGCTCTTCCTCTCACTATGGGGTCCCTCAAGGCTCCGTCCTGGGTCCCCTGCTCTTCCTCTCACTATGGGGTTCCTCAAGGCTCCGTCCTGGGTCCCCTGCTCTTCCTCTCACTATGGGGTCCTCAAGGCTCCGTCCTGGGTCCCTCCTCTTCCTCTCACTATGGGGTCTCTCACTATGGGGTCCTCAAGGCTCCGTCCTGGGTCCCTCCTCTTCCTCTCACTATGGGGTCCTCAAGGCTCCCCTGGGTCCCTCCTCTTCCTCTCACTATGGGGTCCTCAAGGCTCCGTCCTGGGTCCCTCCTCTTCCTCTCACTATGGGGTTCCTCAAGGCTCCGTCCTGGGTCCCTCTCTTCCTCTCACTATGGGGTCCTCAAGGCTCCCTGGGTCCCTCCTCTTCCTCTCACTATGGGGTCCCTCAAGGCTCCGTCCTGGGTCCCTCCTCTTCCTCTCACTATGGGGTCCTCAAGGCTGGTCCTGGGTCCCCTCCTCTTCCTCTCACTATGGGGTTCCTCAAGGCTCTCCTGGGTCCCTCCTCTTCCTCTCACTATGGGGTCCCTCAAGGCTCCGTCCTGGGTCTGGGTCCCTCCTCTTCCTCTCACTATGGGGTCCTCAAGGCTCCGTCCTGGGTCCCTGCTCTTCCTCTCACTATGGGGTCCTCAAGGCTCGTCCTGGGTCCCCTGCTCTTCCTCTCACTATGGGGTTCCTCAAGGCTCCCCTGGGTCCCTCCTCTTCCTCTCACTATGGGGTCCTCAAGGCTCCGTCCTGGGTCCCTCCTCTTCCTCTCACTATGGGGTCCTCAAGGCTCCGTCCTGGGTCCCTCCTCTTCCTCACTATGGGGTTCCTCAAGGCTCGTCCTGGGTCCCTGCTCTTCCTCTCACTATGGGGTCCTCAAGGCTCTCCTGGGTCCCTCCTCTTCCTCTCACTATGGGGTCCTCAGGCTCCGTCCTGGGTCCCTCCTCTTCCTCTCACTATGGGGTCCTCAAGGCTCCGTCCTGGGTCCCTCCTCTCCTCTCACTATGGGGTTCCTCAAGGCTCCGTCCTGGGTCCCTCCTCTTCCTCTCACTATGGGGTCCTCAAGGCTCGTCCTGGGTCCCTCTCTTCCTCTCACTATGGGGTCCTCAAGGCTCATCCTGGGTCCCCTGCTCTTCCTCTCACTATGGGGTCCTCAAGGCTCCCTGGGTCCCTCCTCTTCCTCTCACTATGGGGTTCCTCAAGGCTCCGTCCTGGGTCCCCTCCTCTTCCTCTCACTATGGGGTTCCTCAAGGCTCCGTCCTGGGTCCCCTCTTCTCTCACTATGGGGTTCCTCAGGCTCCATCCTGGGTCCCTGCTCTTCCTCTCACTATGGGGTCCCTCATGGCTCCGTCCTGGGTCCCTGCTCTTCTTCTCACTATGGGGTCCTCAAGGCTCCGTCCTGGGCCCCCTGCTCTTCCTCTCACTATGGGTCCTCAAGGCTCCGTCCTGGATCCACTGCTCTTCCTCTCACTATGGGGTCCCTCAAGGCGCCGTCCTGGGTCCCTCCTCTTCCTCTCACTATGGGGTCCCTCAAGGCTCCGCCCTGGGTCCCCTGCTCTTCCTCTCACTATGGGGTCCCTCAAGGCTCCGTCCTGGGTCCCCTGCTCTTCCTCTCACTATGGGGTCCCTCAAGGCTCCGTCCTGGGTCCCCTCCTCTTCCTCTCACTATGGGGTCCCTCAAGGCTCCGTCCTGGGTCCCCTCCTCTTCCTCTCACTATGGGGTTCCTCAAGGCTCCGTCCTGGGTCCCCTCCTCTTCCTCTTACTATGGGGTTCCTCAAGGCTCCGTCCTGGGTACCCTGCTCTTCCTCTCACTATGGGGTCCCTCAAGGCTCCGTCCTGGGTCCCCTCCTCTTCCTCTCACTATGGGGTTCCTCAAGGCTCCGTCCTGGGTCCCCTCCTCTTCCTCTCACTATGGGGTTCCTCAAGGCTCCGTCCTGGGTCCCCTCCTCTTCCTCTCACTATGGGGTTCCTCAAGGCTCCGTCCTGGGTCCACTGCTCTTCCTCTCACTATGGGGTCCCTCATGGCTCCGTCCTGGGTCCCCTGCTCTTCCTCTCACTATGGGGTTCCTCAAGGCTCCGTCCTGGGTCCCCTCCTCTTCCTCTCACTATGGGGTCCCTCAAGGCTCCGTCCTGGGTCCCCTCCTCTTCCTCTCACTATGGGGTTCCTCAAGGCTCCGTCCTGGGTCCCCTGCTCTTCCCCTCACTATGGGGTTCCTCAAGGCTCCGTCCTGGGTCCCCTGCTCTTCCTCTCACTATGGGGTCCCTCAAGGCTCCGTCCTGGGTCCCCTCCTCTTCCTCTCACTATGGGGTTCCTCAAGGCTCTGTCCTGGGTCCCCTCCTCTTCCTCTCACTATGTGGTCCCTCAAGGCTCCGTCCTGGGTCCCCTGCTCTTCCTCTCACTATGGGGTTCCTCAAGGCTCCGTCCTGGGTCCCCTCCTCTTCTTCTCACTATGGGGTTCCTCAAGGCTCCGTCCTGGGTCCCCTGCTCTTCCTCTCACTATGGGGTCCCTCATGGCTCCGTCCTGGGTCCCCTGCTCTTCCTCTCACTATGGGGTCCCTCAAGGCTCCGTCCTGGGTCCCCTCCTCTTCCTCTCACTATGGGGTTCCTCAAGGCTCCGTCCTGGGTCCCCTCCTCTTCTCTCTGTACACAAATTCTCTCGGCTCTGTCATTCGTTCGCATGGCTTCTCCTACCATAGCTATGCTGATGACACCCAACTGATCTTCTCGTTTCCACCGTCCGAAACACGGGTGGCGGCACGAATCTCTGCCTGTCTGACTGACATCTCTCAGTGGATGTCTGCTCACCACCTGAAGATCAACCCTGACAAGACTGAGCTACTATTCCTTCAGGGAAAGGCTCCCCCACCCATGACCTGACTACCACCTTCACCAGCTCTGTGTTGGCCCCGCCCCCGACTGCCAGGAACCTCGGGGTGACACTAGACAGTCAACCTGACGGCCAACATCGCTGTGACATCACTGTGACATCACTGTAGGTCCATGCTGCACAACATCAGGAGAACACGGCTCCTTACTCAGAAGGCGGCACAGGTTCTGGTCCAGGCTCTGGTCCAGGTTCTGGTCCAGGCTCTGGTCCAGGTTCTGGTCCAGGCTCTGGTCCAGGCTCTGGTCATTTCACGCCTTGACTACTGCAACTCCCTCCTGGCCGGTCTACCTGCTAAGGCCATCCGACCTCTGCAGCTCATCCAGAATGCAGCAGCTCGACTGGTCTTCAGTCTCCCGAAATTCACCCACACCACTCCGCTCTTCCGCTCTCTCCATGGTTACCGGTGGCTGCCCGCATCCGCTTCAAAACACTGGTTCTTGGTACCGTGCTCTGAACGGATCGGGCCCCGTCTACATCCGGGATGTGGTCACACCGTACACCCCGGCACGTTCGCTCCGCTCGGCAACAGCCAATCGAATTGTGACTCCTGCACCTCGAGCTAATCGCTCTACATCCAGACTGTTTGCTGTCCTGGCTCCTGATTGGTGGAACCAGCTCCCCACTGACATCAGGACAGCAGGAAGTCTCTACATCTTCACCCGGAGACTGAAAACACATCTTTTCCGACTATATCTGGATTAAAACACAGATTTGCATTTCAGTGGCTCTGGGATGGCACTTATTGTGGTGCTTTTGTGGTTCGACTGAGTTGAGGAAGTGTTGCTTCCTGTGTTCTTGTTGTTCTTGGTTTGTACTCTAGGTTGAAATGCACTTATTGGAAGTCACTTTGGATAAAAGCGTCTGCTAAATGACATGTAATGTAATGTCCTCATTGTGCGTTTTAAAAAAAAGTATCGGTTCAGGCACCGTTTAGGCACCGGTATCGTTTTAAAAGTACCGGTTTAGCACCGGTATCGGAAAAAACCCAAACGATACCCATCCCTACTCCTGTGTCTCCAGGTGACCTCCAGCCACGTCTCCTCTGAGCCTCCCAGCTGCAGCGGTGAGTCGGCGTGTTGAGGCGTTGCCATGGCAGCGTGTGATTGACAGCTCAGGGCTCCGATAGAGGAGACGCGTAAAAGACAGGAGTGTGTGTGCGTGACTCTGTCTCTGTGTGTGTGTGTGTCTCTGTGTGTGTGTGCGTGACTCTGTCTCTGTGTGCGTGTGTGTCTCTGTGTGTGTGTGTCTGTGTGTGTGTCTCTGTGTGTGTGTGTCTCTGTGTGTGTGTGTGTGTCTCTGTGTGTGTGTCTCTGTGTGTGTGTGTCTCTGTGTGTGTGTGTCTCTGTGTGTGTGTGTGTGTGTGTCTCTGTGTGTGTGTGTCTCTGTGTGTGTGTGTCTCTGTGTGTGTGTGTGTCTCTGTGTGTGTGTGTCTCTGTGTGTGTGTGTGTCTCTGTGTGTGTCTCTGTGTGTGTGTGTGTGTGTGTGTGTGTGTGTGTGTGTCTCTGTGTGTGTGTCTCTGTGTGTGTGTGTGTCTCTGTGTGTGTGTGTCTCTGTGTGTGTGTGTGTGTGTGTGTGTGTGTGTGTGTGTCTCTGTGTGTGTGTGTCTCTGTGTGTGTGTCTCTGTGTGTGTGTCTCTGTGTGTGTGTGTCTCTGTGTGTGTGTGTCTCTGTGTGTGTGTCTCTCTGTGTCTGTCTGTGTGTGCGTGACTCTGTCTCCGTGTGTGTGTGTCTCTGTGTGTGTGTCTCTCTCTGTGTGTGTGTGTGTCTCTTTGTGTGTGTGCGTGACTCTGTCTCCGTGTGTGTGTGTCTCTGTCTGTGTGTGTGTGTCTCCGTGTGTGTGTCTCTCTGTGTGTGTGTGTGTGTGTGTGTGTGTGTGTGTGTGTGTGTGTGTGTGTGTGTGTGTGTGTGTGTGTGTGTGTGTGTGTGTGTGTGTGTGTGTGTGTGTGTGTGTGTGTGTGTGTGTGTGTGTGTGTGTGTGTGTGTGTGTGTGTGTGTGTGTGTGTGTGTGTGTGTGTGTTGAGGTTCTGTTTTTCATCCAATCAGACGTCACCTCCAGGACTCTGGGGGTCCAGAACATCTGTCAGGCCCCTCCGGTCCAGCTAGGGGGGCCTCTGGTCCCCCCCTCCCCCCCCCAGGAGGAGAACCTGTCCTCAGACCTCCAGCCTCCTGTTGGTCTTGAGCTCCTCAGCACCAAACCAGACCCCTATGAGGACCGGACCAGCAGGTGATCCTGGTCCCCCTGCCAGACCACCAGTTGTATTTTTTTTAGGGCTGTCAATCGATTTAAAAAAATTAACTAATTAATCGCACATTTTCAAATTCATTAATCGCGATTAATCGTCGCCCTCCGTTCCTCTGTGGATCAGAGGGGGAGACGGGAGGAAGGAGGAGCAGGAGGAAACCCGACTGATTCATCCACGAGTTAAACTCATTTATGCTCCTTATTTTCGCGGATAAATAATTGTTTTAAAAACGGAAACAGTGTTAAACCGTACTGCCGCGGTTTGACACTCAGAGGAGTGTAAAAACTTCAACGAACACCGGAAGTAAACAAAGTTGCGTTAATTGCGTTAAAATATTTTTGTGCGTTAACGCGGCCAAATTAATCGCATAGATTAATGCGTTAACGCTGACAGCCCTAATTTTTTTATAATGTTGTGATTTTCATTTCTTCATTGTGCTGCTTCAGTGTTGGCCTGCAAGAGATGGCCACGCCCACCTCGGCGATGGCCACGCCCACCTCGGCGATGTCACAGGGCGGAGTCAGGAGGTTCAGCAGCATCGAGGAGACTCTGGTGAATCTGACCTTCAGCTCCGCCTCCATCACGCCCTGTGATGTCTTCAGGAGCTCCGCCTCCATCACGCCCTGTGACGTCTTCAGGAGCTCCGCCTCCACGGAGGAGGGCCCAGGAGGACCCGAGACCAGGATCCACACTGATCCAGGTAAAATGAGCAATATTACAACCATGTAACTTTATGATTTATGATCTCACATGAATTAAAAACGACTGCTTTGGTCTTTGATGGTCTTCCAGACGCCGACCCGCCGACCTGCTCCTCCTCTCCTCGGTCAGAGAAGCCCCGCCCCCCTTCATCAGGAAACTTCCTGTCAGAGGAGCCCCGCCCCCCTTCATCAGGAAACTTCCTGTCAGAGGAGCCCCGCCCCCCTTCATCAGGTAACTTCCTGTCAGAGGAGCCCCGCCCCCCTTCATCAGGAAACTTCCTGTCAGAGGAGCCCCGCCCCCTCAGGCGGGTAACTTCCTGTCTAGTTTCACCATCACCTTCCTGCTCCTCAGAGGATGAGCCTGTGCATGTGTTCTTGTTGCAGGTGATGATGGTGGTGATGAAGAGTCGGTCTCTCTGCAGCTGTGCCAGCAGGCAGCCAATGAGCTGAGGCAGACGGCCGGGCGAGCCCTCCAGCTGTACACACAGGTGCCCTGTCACATTATACAAGAAATACATATTGATACATGTGTATGAACATATATCATTTATACATATCGATATTTATACATATAGATATGTATAAACATATATCATTTATATAGATATTTATTTAAATACTGTTATAGTTTCTCTGTCACCGAAGAATAAGAAAACATAAATAATAATAATACAAAGAACTGTTGTCGATCATAATGTTTGTAGTTTATTTTTAACTTGTCATAAATATTAATAAAGATAATCACGTGTCCTCAGCTCGGCGCGGCGCCCGGCGGCTCTGAGCGCCGTCTTCAGATGTCCTCCGTCCTCCAGGGGGCGCTTGACGTCGTTCACTCGGAGCTGCAGGCAGCGCTGCTGGGGGGTGGGGCCTCGGCGCCGCTGGGGGGTGGGGCCTCGGCTGGACCGGAAGACGACGGGATGTTGTCTCTGCTGGAGAAATACTCTGAGCTGCTGGTTCAGATGACCCAGAACAAGCTGAACCAGGTCTGAACCGGGACCTGGACTCTTTACCGCTCATCAGTATTCTACCACAAGCACCTTATGTTTGACGTGTGTCTGTACATAACCTGGTTTTATGATTCTTATAATAAAGTGTGGTTTGATTTAACTCCTGGAGCAAAGTGACCAATCTCTTGAGGGAAGAAAGTGACAACAACAACAAACCTGTAAACAAGGAGCAACGGCCGCCCACATGACGGAGTCCGCCGCAGGGTCCCGGTGCACAGAGACCTGGAAGAGTCATCACTTCACTCCATCATCACTTCATTCCATCATCACTTCATCACTTCATTCCTTCATCACTTCATTCCTTCATCACTTCATTCCATCATTCCTTCATCACTTTATTCCTTCATCACTTTATTCCTTCATCACTTTATTCCTTCATCACTTTATTCCTTCATCACTTCATTCCTTCATCACTTCTTGAATACAAACAGTAAAACAATATTCGTATAAACAATAGATTTAAATCATGTGACTTCTTACGTGCGGCTTTAGCTCAGTGGGGTAAGAGGGCCGTCCTGCAACCGCAGGGTTGTGGGTTCGATCCCCGCTCTCCCCATTAGTTGCAAGTCGAAGTGTCCTTGAGCAAGGCACTGAACCCCCAGTTGCTTCCCGGGCGCTTCACCGCAGCCCACTGCTCCTTAATAACTAAGGATGGGTTAAATGCAGAGAACTAATTTCCCCTTGGGGATAAATAAAAGTGTATATTCTTCTTATTCATCTTCCTGGCCGTCGCCAAGGCAACTCCGTCTCCCTCTGTTACCTAGCAACAGCTCAGCTAACGGAGCCCCCACCTGCCTGCATTGTCTTGATTGACAGCTCTGTCCTCCAATCACACAGCAGCTTCCTCCATTTACTGAGTTATGATTGGCCAGATTTGACAAACAATTGAAAACAAACACAAACAAACACACACACACCCGTGAAGTCACATGACCCCTCAGGCAGCAGCTTCCTGATTGGGCGAAGTGACGTCGCTGGACATCAGCTGCTCGACCTGAGTCCTGGGTCCCTGGTCCTGGGTCCCTGGTCCTGGGTCCCTGGTCCCTGGTCCAGGTCCCTGGTCCCGGGTCCCGGTGTGGAGGTCAGAGTCCAGCTGCCTCGGGCCTCTTCTGTCTCATGTTGAGACATTTACTGCTAATGAGTGAGAGAGAGCGGGGGAGGGGGACAGGAAGAGAGGGATGGAGGGATGGAGAGTTAAAGTAGAAGGAGGAGCAGGAGGAGGAAAAAGAGGAGGAAGAGGAGGAAGAGGAGCAGGAGGAGGAGCACAGAGCTGGATTCACTTGTGTGTTTAGTCGGAGATCAGATGGAGGATTCTCCTCCTGCTGAGAGGAGGATGACGACTTAGAGAGAGAGAGAGACCCTTCAGTTTCCACGGTGACAGCATCCTCCTCTTCCTCCATCATTCCTCCGTCTGTCGGCTCGTCAGCGTCTACAGGATGGGAGATAAAGGAACCAGGTACGACCTGAGTGTGTGTGTGTGTAGGTGTGTGTGTGTGTGTAGGTGTGTGTGTGTTCTGGTAGAACATTACATAACATTCCGTCAGAACTTCCATCTATTCAATTCAGTTTATTTGTATAGCCCAATTTCACAAATTACAAATTTGTCTGGGAGTGCTTTACAATCTGTACACATAGACATCCCTGCCCCAAAACCTCACATCGGACCAGGAAAAACTCCCAAATAACCCTTCAGGGGAAAAAGGAAGAAACCTGGAGGAGAGCAACAGAGGAGGATCCCTCTCCTAGGATGGACAGATGCAATAGATGTAATGTGTACAGAAGGACAGATTTAGAGTTAAAATACATTCAATGAATATGACAGAGTGTATGAATAGTTCATAGTAGGCATATTCCACGATGGAGACCTCCACGATCCATCAGGCAGATGGCGGTGGGGAGGAGGAGTGGGCGGAGTCTCAACAGTGGGCGGAGTCTCAACAGGACAGTGGCGCGGTCAGGAGCAGGAACTCCACGACCCAGACCTCGATGATCCATCAGCAGATAGGATCTATGCCGTCTCATAGGGTCCGATGACCCCATGAGACGTGAAGTCAAAAGGACTTCCGGGGAGAAAGCAGAGTTAGTAACGTGTGATTGAGAGATGAACATTCATCCTTAAGGAGAGAAAAAAGAGGAGATAGGTACTCAGTGCATCCTAAAACGTCCCCCGGCAGCTATAAGCCTATAGCAGCATATCAAGGGGCTGGACCAGGTGAACCTGATTCAGCCCTAACTATAAGCTCTGTCAAAGAGGAAGGTCTTAAGTCTACTGAGAGGATTTCTCTATAAATGTCTTTGTTTTGACAGACAGGAAGTCACATGATGGTGGTGGTGGTGATGAAGATGATGGTGATGATGATGGTGGTGATGATGAAGATGATGATGGTGGTGATGAAGATGATGGTGATGATGGTACTCCTCCCAGTATTAATGCTAACATGCTAATAGCAGCTAACTAGCCGATCTCAGAACTCACTGGAAACAAATGTTTCTTTGATTTTGTGGACTCAGTGTTTTGAAGAAAGGTTCCTACACGGGGACGTTAATAAATGAGACACCAAGCCTCCACACTGGACTCTGGAGCTTTGTCGGTCGTCGCCATCTTGTTTCTGGAGCCAGAAGGTTCCGTTAGCATAGCCTACAGCCGACACTAGTGCTAACCAGCTAGCTTGCTAAGGAAGGTTCTAAGGTTCTAGCAATCAGATTAAATATGAAAGGAGAACCCGTAGAGAACCTCCTGACAACAAATGAAACCGTTCAACAGCAGAAACATCAGTGAAGCCACTATGTTTCCTCTGTGGTTCCTCTGTGGTTTTGCTGTGGTCCTGCTGTGGTTCCTCTGTGGTTCCTCTGTGGTTCTGCTGTGGTCCTGCTGTGGTTCCTCTGTGGTCCTGCTGTGGTTCCTCTGTGGTCCTGCTGTGGTTCCTCTGTGGTTCCTCTGTGGTCCTGCTGTGGTTCCTCTGTGGTCCTGCTGTGGTTCCTCTGTGGTTCTGCTGTGGTTCCTCTGTGGTTCTGCTGTGGTTCCTCTGTGGTTCTGCTGTGGTTCCTCTGGTTCTGCTGTGGTTCTGTTGTGGTTCCTCTATGGTTCTGCTGTGGTTCCTCTGTGGTCCTGCTGTGGTTCCTCTGTGGTTCTGCTGTGGTTCCTCTGTGGTTCCTCTGTGGTCCTGCTGTGGTTCCTCTGTGGTCCTGCTGTGGTTCTTCTGTGGTTCCTCTGTGGTTCTGCTGTGGTTCCTCTGTGGTCCTGCTGTGGTTCCTCTGTGGTCCTGCTGTGGTTCCTCTGTGGTCCTGCTGTGGTTCCGCTGTGGTTCTGATGTGGTTATGCTGTGGTCCCTCTGTGGTCCTGCTGTGGTTCCTCTGTGGTTCCTCTGTGGTCCTGCTGTGGTTCCTCTGTGGTTCTGCTGTGGTTCCTCTGTGGTCCTGCTGTGGTTCCTCTGTGGTCCTGCTGTGGTTCCTCTGTGGACCTGCTGTGGTTCTTCTGTGGTTCCTCTGTGGTCCTGCTGTGGTTATGCTGTGGTCCCTCTGTGGTCCTGCTGTGGTTCTGCTGTGGTCCTGCTGTGGTTCCTCTGTGGTTCTGCTGTGGTTCCTCTGTGGTTCCTCTGTGGTCCTGCTGTGGTTCTGCTCTGTGGTTCCTCTGTGGTTCTGCTGTGGTTCCTCTGTGGTCCTGCTGTTGTTCCTCTGTGGTTCCTCTGTGGTTCCTCTGTGGTTCCTGCTGTGGTTCCTCTGTGGTTCTGCTGTTGTTCCTCTGTGGTCCTGCTGTGGTTCCTCTGTGGTTCCTCTGTGGTCCTGCTGTGGTTCCTCTGTGGTTCCTCTGTGGTTCTGCTGTGGTTCCTCTGTGGTCCTGCTGTGGTTCTGCTGTGGTTCCTCTGTGGTCCTGCTGTGGTTCCTCTGTGGTTCTGCTGTGGTTCTGCTGTGGTTCCTCTATGGTTCTGCTGTGGTTCCTCTGTGGTTCTGCTGTGGTTCCTCTGTGGTTCCTCTGTGGTTCCTCTGTGGTTCCTCTGTGGTTCCTGCTGTGGTTCCTCTGTGGTCCTGCTGTTGTTCCTCTGTGGTTCCTCTGTGGTTCTGCTGTGGTTCTGCTGTGGTTCCTCTGTGGTCCTGCTGTGGTTCCTCTATGGTTCTGCTGTGGTTCCTCTGTGGTTCTGCTGTGGTTCCTCTGTGGTCCTGCTGTGGTTCCTCTGTGGTTCTGCTGTGGTTCCTCTGTGGTTCCTCTGTGGTCCTGCTGTGGTTCCTCTGTGGACCTGCTGTGGTTCTTCTGTGGTTCCTCTGTGGTTCCTCTGTGGTCCTGCTGTGGTTCCTCTGTGGTTCCTCTGTGGTTCCTCTGTGGTTCTTCTGTGGTTCCTCTGTGGTTCCTCTGTGGTCCTGGTGTGGTTCCTCTGTGGTTCTGCTGTGGTTCCTCTGTGGTTCTGCTGTGGTTCCTCTGTGGTCCTGCTGTGGTTCCTCTGTGGTCCTGCTGTGGTTCCTCTGTGGTTCTGCTGTGGTTCCTCTGTGGTCCTGCTGTTGTTCCTCTGTGGTTCTGCTGTGGTTCCTCTGTGGTTCTGCTGTGGTTCCTCTGTGGTCCTGCTGTGTTTCCTCTGTGGTCCTGCTGTGGTTCCGCTGTGGTTCCTCTGTGGTTCTGATGTGGTTATGCTGTGGTCCCTCTGTGGTCCTGCTGTGGTTCCTCTGTGGTTCTGCTGTGGTTCCTCTGTGGTTCCTCTGTGGTTCCTCTGTGGTTCTGCTGTGGTTCCTCTGTGGTTCCTCTGTGGTCCTGGTGTGGTTCCTCTGTGGTCCTGCTGTGGTTCTGCTGTGGTTCTGCTGTGGTTCCTCTGTGGTCCTGCTGTGGTTCCTCTGTGGTTCTGCTGTGGTTCCTCTGTGGTCCTGCTGTGGTTCCTCTGTGGTTCTGCTGTGGTTCCTCTGTGGTCCTGCTGTTGTTCCTCTGTGGTTCTGCTGTGGTTCCTCTGTGGTTCTGCTGTGGTTCCTCTGTGGTTCCTGCTGTGGTTCCTCTGTGGTCCTGCTGTAGTTCCTCTGTGGTCCTGCTGTGGTCCTGCTGTGGTTCCTCTGTGGTCCTGCTGTGGTTCTGCTGGGGTTCCATGCAGAACCTGCTTCAGCCCACAGAACATGTCCGTCTGTGTCAGAGTGTCTGTGTGTTTGCAGGAATGACGAGAATATTAACGACCCGGAGACAGAGACGCTCACAGGTCACTGGACACACACACACACATATATATATATATGTATACTTATATATACATATATGTATATATTTATATATGTATATATAATATATATATATGTACTTTTATATACATATATATATGTGTATATACATATGCATATATATATACATAGATATATGTATATATATACATATATATGTATATATTTATATATACATACATATATATATGTATATATAAGTATCTATATATAAATATGTATATCCACATATATATATGTATGTATATATTAGGGCTGTCAATCGATTAAAAAAAATAAACTAATTAATCTCACATTTTGAAATTGCGATTAATTAATCGCGATTAAAAGTTGTTTCCTTCTTTTTAAAGACCAAACTTCACACAGAGCTGTGTTTCAAAGAGGCTCCTACCTATACAGTGCCAGCGAGGTATTTAATATCGTGGATGATAAATTGTTTCTTCAGTGAAACATCAGATTAGTTTAAAAAAAAGAAGTATATTGAGACCCCATTGGTCCTGTCATCTTTACCACTGAACAGCAGAACCAGTGGCCTTGGTGACTGACTGACATTCACATATGTCACATTAACCCTCTGGAGGCTCATGTCTCTATTTTACAAAACAATGTAAATTCACCTTTTAAAGGCGTTTGCATGTGACACACCCCCACGTGTTCTACATCAAACATTCCAGAACAATCTCAGCTCTATTCAATGAGGCTCATTGTCCTGGTGCCGTGTTCTCTGGTTCTCTGACTGACAGGCTGCTAAATGAGCCTTACCTGTGAGGTGGGAGGTCCTTTGTGATTTACTGAGTGTTCATTGGTTGTTTTTTTCCCGAAATGTTGACAGACAAACGGATTGACCAATCACGGTGAAGGTTTCGTGTGACGAGTTCTTTCCGCGCCGCGTCCCCCGACACGTCGCCCCTCCGTTCCTCTGTGTCTCAGAGGGGGAGACGGGAGGAAGGAGGAGCAGGAGGAAACCCGACTGATTCATCCACGAGTTAAACTCATTTATGATCCTTATTTTCGCGGAGAAATAATTGTTTTAAAAACGGAAACAGTGTAAAAACTTCAACGAACATCGGAAGTAAACAAAGTTGCGTTAATTGCGTTAAAATATTTTAGTGCGTTAACGCGACCAAATTAATCTTAAAGATTAACGCGTTAACGCTGACAGCCCTAGTATATATACATATAGAGTAACTTTTCCAGCAGGATTCTGTTGGTGTTCTGCAGTTTGACATGTCGGAGCTGCAGCTAAAGGAAGTCAGGGAGGTTGTCTGCAAAGGGGCACCAGGACCGAGTGGCACTTCATACAAAGTGAATAAGAACTGTCCCAAACTCCTGCTGCGTCTGTGGAACATCCTGCGAGTCTTCTGGAGAAGAGGGAGGATCCCTGAACAATGGAGAGTGGCTGAAGGGGTCTGGATCCCGAAGGAGGAGAACTCCACTCAGCTAGACCAGTTCCGCATCATCTCCCTGCTGTGTGTTGAGGCAAAGGTTTTCTTCAGTGCTGTTTCCAAACGGCTGTGTACCTACCTGGCAAAGAACACCTACATCCATACATCTGTCCAGAAAGGCGGCATTCCAGGAATGTCAGGATGTCTGGAGCATACTGGTGTGGTGACACAGCTCATTCGGGAGGCCAGAGAGAACAAGGGCAACCTGTCAGTGTTGTGGCTTGACCTGGCTAATGCATTCGGTTCCATTCCACACAAGCTGGTTCAGCTCACCTTGAGAAAACATCATGTACCCAGCAGGTGGAGAGACCTCATCGCTGATTATTACAGCAACTTCAGGATGAGGGTCTCTTCAGGAGCAATAACATCCAGTTGGCACAAGGTGGAGATCGGTATCATCACAGGGTGTACCATCTCTGTGACATTGTTCTCCCGAGCCATGAACATGCTCACTCAGTCTGCTGAGCCAGAGTGCAGAGGACCAACGGCAACCACCCATCAGGGCATTCATGGACGACCTCACAGTCATGACAGAATCACTCCCAGGCTGCCGGTGGATTCTGAAGGGACTTGAGAAGCTGGTGGAGTGAGCCCGGATGCGTTTCAACCCCGCCAAATCCAGATCAATGGTGCTGAGCAAAGGGAAGGTGGAGGACAAGTTCCGTTTTAACATCACAGGCACAGCCATTCCAACTATCACAGAGAAGCCAGTCAAGAGCTTGAGCAAGGTCTCTCTGAGAGACACAACATCTATCCAGTCGACCTGCACTGAGTTGGATGGCTGGCTGAAATCCGTGGACAAGTCAGGCCTACCTGGGAAGTTTAAAGCCTGGGTCGACCAACATGGCATTCTTCCCAGGATCCTGTGGGCCCTCCTTGTCTACGCGGTCCCTATCTCAACAGTTGAGACCTTGGAGCGGAAAGTCAGCAAACACCTCCGGAGATGGCTTGGATTACCAAGGAGCCTGAGCAGTGTTGCACTCTACGGGAACACCAACAAACTGTGACTGCCTTTCAAATCCTTGGAGGAGGAATTCAAGGTAACTAGAGCCAGAGAAGTGGTTCAGTACAGGGACTCAAGCGATCCGAAGGTGGCTAAAGCAGGGATCCAAGTGAGGACTGGCAGGAAATGGAGGGCAGAGGAAGCAGTTCAAGAGGCAGATGCAAGGCTGCGTCACAGGAGCCTGGTGGGAGTGGTCACACGAGGTCGAGCAGGGCTAGGATCCTTTCCAACTCCCCAAATGAACACCAGGGGGAAGGAAGGGCGACGACTTGTTCAGGAGGAGGTGAGAGCAGCAGTGGAGGAGACGAGAACCTGCAAGGCAGTGGGAATGAAGCAACAGGGAGCGTGGACGAGGAGAACGCGGTTGAAAGGAAAGTGACCTGGGCTGAGCTTTGGAAAGCTGAGCCTCACCGCATCAAATTCCTCATCCAGGCAGTGTATGACGAGCTTCCAAGCCCGTCAAATCTGCACATATGGGGCAAAGCAGAGACACCAGCATGCCCACTGTGTTCCAAGCAAGGAACCCTGGAACACATCCTCAGCTGCTGTACAAGGGCACTTGGAGATGGCCGGTACAGGTGGAGGCATGACCAAGTCCTCAAGACCATTGCTGAAGCTATCAGCGCAGGACTGGCGTGGGCAAAGCAGTTCCGACCCTCAAGAAAACCATGGCCTTTGTCAGAGCTGGGGACGAGCCAACTCCGCCAGAAGAACATCGTCTGCAAGAGACGGGCAGTTGTTGGTGGACCTTGAACATCAGCTGAAGTTCCCCAGCCATGTTGCAGTCACCACCCTGCAACCAGACATTGTCCTTGTGTCCGAGTCCACCAAGCAAGCAGTGCTGCTGGAGCCGACAGTCCCGTGGGAAGACCGCTTGGAAGAAGCCTTTGAGAGGAAGCTCTCCAAGGACGCAGGACTGGTCAGGGGCTGGAGAGCAAGCTGTCTCCCTGTGGAGGTTGGATGCAGAGGACGTGCAGCCCGTTCCTTGGCCAGAGCCTTCAGTAGTTTAGGCATCGAGGGTGAGAGAAAGAGGAGAGCCATCCGCAGGACCACCAATGCGGCAGAGAGAGCCTCAAGATGGCTGTGGCTCCAAAGAGGGGAGCCATGGAGTCATGGTGGCCATCTGGACACTAGCTGGGCTCTGATCAGCCGGGTCACCTGGAGGAGGAGAACGATGAAAGACCCGAAACGACCAGAGATCCCAGGAACATCACTGGAGAGGTGTCCAGATGAGGCATCAGTAGCTGTATGTACACACATGTTTCAGTGACTTCGTCTTCTCTGTGTTTCAGAGTGTTTAAGAAGGCCAGTCCCAATGGAAAGGTGAGTCCTCTTCCTCTCGCAGGATCTCAGAGAGGTATCTGAGGATCGTGTTGTATATATGGTCACGTTTATATATATATGTATATACATATATATATATGATGTATATATACATATATATATGACGTATATATATATGATGTATATATACGTCATATATATATATATGATGTATATATACATATATATATATGACGTATATATATATGATGTATATATATGTCATATATATATATATATACATATATATATATATGACGTATATATACGTCATATATATACGTTAGAGATGCACCGATCAGGTTTTTGGTGCCGATCACTGAAATCAGTATCTGCCGATCCGATAATACCGATCACCGATCACGGTGTCGATTGAAGCATTCTATTTATTGTGTAGCATTATTGCTATGAGGAAATACATATATAAAGCACCTCAAACATTAAAGAAATTACAGATTTCTTTAAACATTTAGGACTTTTACTTTGAAAAATGTCCTAATTGATACATTAAAATTGTTTGATTGCTATTGTAGGGGAGTTCAGATATGTATGGAACACATCGGCATCATTCATTTCCTGGAACTCTTGGGGAAATCTATAGACAGGACTTTGTTTAACATACAAAAGTCTGACTTATTTTTATAAACTCTTCCTTGGTCCGGTAAAAATGTTTTAATGTTCGCATAATTTAAGCTAAATCTCAGAAACGATCTCTAAAGATACTAAATCAGTTCATTGTTTACTTGTATATGTTCGTGTTTGATTTGTCGACATCTTATTTTGATAAACGGATGTTGTTTCACGTGGTTCTTTCCGCTAACTCTATCAAACCCCTCTTAGCTCCCGATGGAATGAGTTTAGCGTGAGCATCTCTAGGGGCAGACATGTGAGAGTCGGCTGAGTCGACCCAGAGATTCAACTCGGGGGACGAGGACGCCGCTCGGTGGGGAGGATCCCCTCTGACCTCTGACCTCTGCGGCCCTCGCCGGGCGCATCGTCTCCGTTGCGCCGCGATTGAAACGTCTCTGATAGTTCTCGCAGATGTTACGTCATCTGATCAGCCGTTTTGAGAACGCCGATCAAAACCGATACTGGGAATATCGGCCGATATGGATCGGCGCCGATCAGATCGGTGCATCCCTAATATATATATATGTATATATATATATATATATATATATATATATATATATATATATACCTATATATATATGCCGGTAGGCGCTCATAGTTATGTTACCAAGCCAACAGACAGTTTACCCATCATGCACCTCACTTTTATTTTTGCTCAGGACACAAACGGATAAATGTCCTGACAGACCTCTGA
This sequence comes from Pseudoliparis swirei, assembly GCF_029220125.1. Taxonomy (NCBI): domain Eukaryota; kingdom Metazoa; phylum Chordata; class Actinopteri; order Perciformes; family Liparidae; genus Pseudoliparis; species Pseudoliparis swirei. Next base: position 602,502 of record NC_079407.1, read on the forward strand.
TTGGCTGTCCTGACCTTGACTCTGATTGGCTGTTGGCTGTCCTGACCTTGACTCTGATTGGCTGACCTGACCGCTGTGCTCCTCCCTCAGCTCACCGTCTATCTGGGGAAGAGGGACTTCGTGGACCACGTGGACCTGGTGGAGCCTGTTGGTGAGACCAGTTCTTTGCGTTCCGATGTGGTTCCATTCAACTTCCTGTGGAGCTTTTTGAGACCGGCTCATGTGGGCTCAGGGTCCGGTCCTCCGGCGGCTTCTTGACCCTCTGACTTCTGTTCCTGCAGACGGCGTGGTCCTGATCGACCCGGAGTACCTGAAGGAGAGGAAAGGTGAGGCCTCTGGACCTCCGGCCGCTTCACGGACCCACGGAGAGTTGTTCAGTGTCGGGGTCCAAACGCAGCTTCAATGTGTCATGAAATAACTGGACTCAGCTGAGATGAAGGTCTAAATCACGAGGCTCTGCAGCAGGTTCTACAGCGGTCAAAGGAGGTCAAAGGATTCTTAGCGTTACTCGGTGTCTGCTCACCCTCCGGACGCCTCACGTTGACCCCGTGAGGGCTCAGGGACCCGACACCTGTCAGAGCTCTGGTCTCAGGACCAGTTCCTCAGTCCTTCTTGTTCTCCATGTTTAGTCGCGTGTGGAGTTCCTCAGGGACGCGTCCCGGAGCCTCGGTTCTTTACATTCAACCCTATCCAATGGAGTGTTTGAGTGGATGTGTTTGTGGTTCCCTCAGTGTTCGTGACCTTGACCTGTGCGTTCCGGTACGGCCGCGAGGACCTGGACGTCCTCGGGTTGACGTTCCGGAAAGACCTGTTTGTGGCCAACATCCAGGCCTTCCCCCCGCCGGCCCAGGAGAAGAAGAGTCTGACTCGTCTTCAGGAACGGCTGATTAAGAAACTGGGAGAACACGCCCACCCCTTCACCTTCGAGGTACTGAACCCGGTTCACCCGTCGACCCCAGAACCCGGACCGGTCCATATGAAGCCGTCGGGTTCAGGTCCACCTCTTTGAAGTGTCTGATCCTCCTCACAACACGATGAGATGGTGACTGAAGGTCATGTGACCACACCTTAATGCATAATGCTCACCATGACCTGTGACCTCTAAAGGTCGGGACTCATGAACTCTAGAACTGGAACGTTGAGGGGATCCAGAGCTCTGCAGGATCCGGATCCCTAAACAGACCCAGACTAGATGGTGAAGGAGATGTTCCGCTGGTCTTATTGTGGAGGCACAAACCACAACAAACTGATGGGCTTTTATTTTGAAAGGGGCTGAAGAAGAACTGATGAAGATGATGTGCTTTCAGATTCCTGTGAACCTGCCGTGCTCCGTCACCCTGCAGCCGGGGCCCGAGGACACGGGGAAGGTAAAAACCACCTGTGAGTCCGCGTGGTGACCTCTGACCTCTGACCTCATGTCCTCGTGTCTTCAGGCCTGCGGAGTCGACTTCGAGGCCAAAGCGTTCTGTGCAGAACACGTTGAAGAAAAGATCCACAAAAGGTAAAAGAGAGTCAGAAATAGTCTGCAGAACCAGAACCAGAACCACGGGTCAGGCTCACCAGGAGGTCACTGGGTGGTATTTAACTTTTGGGAGTTGAAGAGAGGAGGAAGAGAGGAGGAAGAGGGGGAGGAGGGAGGAAGAGGGGGAGGAGGGAGGAAGAGAGGAGGAAGAGGGAAGGAAGAGAGGAGGAAGAGGGGTAGCAAGAGGGGTAGCAAGAGGGAATGAAGAGGGGGAGGAGGTAGGAAGAGGGAATGAAGAGGGAGGAAGAGGGGAGGAAGAGGGGTAGCAAGAGGGGTAGCAAGAGGGAATGAAGAGGGAGGAAGAGGGGGAGGAGGTAGGAAGAGGGAATGAAGAGGGAGGAAGAGGGGAGGAGGTAGAAAGAGGGATGAAGAGGGAGGAAGAGGGAGGAAGAGGGATGAAGAGGGATGAAGAGGGAGGAAGAGGGATGAAGAGGGAGGAAGAGGGATGAAGAGGGATGAAGAGGGGGATGAAGAGGGGGATGAAGAGGGGGAGGAAGAGGGATGAAGAGGGAGGAAGAGGGCCCTCCTGAGGCCTCCTGTCTGCAGGAACTCGGTGCGCCTGGTGATCCGTAAGGTCCAGTTCGCTCCAGAGGCTCCGGGCCCTCAGCCCACCGCCGACACCACGCGCCACTTCCTGCTGTCGGACAAGCCGCTGCACCTGGAGGCCTCGCTGGACCGGGAGGTGTGTGTGTGTGTGTGTGTGTGTGTGTGTGTGTGTGTGTGTGTGTGTGTGTGTGTGTGTGTGTGTGTGTGTGTGTGTGTGTGTGTGTGTGTGTGTGTGTGTGTGTGTGTGTGTGTGTGTGTCACCATGGATTAAATCTTGATTTGAGTTTACAGAAAAGATCAAAGTTAATTCTGTTGTGATCTTGAGATAAAAGACAACAACATGTTTCTCTCAGATTTATTACCACGGGGAGCCAATCAGTGTCAACGTCCACATCACCAACAACACCAACAAGACGGTGAAGAAGATGAAGATCTCCGGTAAGCACCGCCCCTTTATTGACTGATATATTGTATGATATATTGATTGGCTGACTAACTGATTGATTGGTTGATTGATTGGTGTCTCCACAGTGCGGCAGCATGCAGACATCTGCCTGTTCAACACGGCGCAGTACAAATGCCCGGTGGCCACCGAGGAGTCTGAGTCAGTCTCCTCCTCCTCCTCCTCCAGATGTTGTGATGAGGAGGAGGACATCTTCCTCATGCTCTTGTCTCTGTGCTCAGTGACGTCGTGGCGCCCAGCTCCACGCTCTGCCGGGTCTTCACTCTCACGCCGTTTCTGGCCAACAACCGAGAGAAGCGCGGCCTGGCTGTGGACGGGAAGCTGAAGCACGAGGACACCAACCTGGCCTCCAGCACCCTGTGAGTCCAGCAGGGGGGGGGGGGGGTCCTTTAATCAGAGGAAGACCGGGTCCTGGTCCAGGGCTGCCGGACCCCTCTATGTCCGGTTCCCCAAAACAAACTCCTCTAGCACAGCCTAGAGCACACGGCTACTTATGCTGAACGACATCATTGGATCTGGCACAAGCCTGACTCCGCCCACTCTACCTTTGATTAGCTTACCCCGATCGACTTACAATGAGTACGAGCCAATCATAGCAGAGTCGGTCCAGATGCTGCTCTGTCTGAAGGCTCAGAGGAACCTGGAGAACCTGGAGAACCTGACTGTGTTGTGTCTCAGGTTGAAAGAAGGAGCC
>NC_079407.1:608226-616370 GCF_029220125.1 Pseudoliparis swirei
GATGGATCTATCCTGTGAGATTCAGGCCTGGCTCCAGTGGATCTCTCCTGGTGGCTGGATTTCTTTCTCATTGGTCCATTCTGACGTTTTATTTTATTTTTGATGTTGAAATATCAGAGTATTAGTTATAATATAATACATATATTATATATAATATTATATATAGTATATATACTATATATTATATATAATATTATATATTTATATATTATATATTCAACATGTCCTCCTGACTTTACTCACTGGACTCTTTATCTGTTCTTTCTATTGTTATGAATTAACCTCCCCTCCCCCCTCCTCCCTCAGCGACGATGACATAATCTTTGAAGACTTCGCCCGCCAGCGGCTGATTGGCGGAGCGAAGGACGACAAGGACGAAGACGAGGAGCCGATGGACTCGCCCAAACTGGACGACCGCTAAAGGCTGAAGACGAGGCGCCGCCGTGTTCCTCGTCGTGTCCGTCCTCCCTGCGTCCTGCCGGAGGTGTAAAAAGCTCGAGCGCCGACGGGTCCTCTGGACCGCGGTCCCTCTGGACCGCGGGTCCCCTCTGACCGCGGGTCGTCCCCTCTGACCGCGGGTCGTCCCTCTGACCGCGGGTCGTCTCTCTGACCGGGCGGTCCCCTCTGGACCGGGCGGGTCGTCCCTCTGACCGGCGGGTCCCCTCTGACCGCGGGTCCCCTCTGACCGGGCGGGTCGTCCCCTCTGACCGGGCGGGTCCCTCTGGACCGGCGGGTCCCCCCTCTGGACCGGCGGGTCGTCCCCTCTGACCGGGCGGGTCCCCTCTGACCGCGGTCGTCTCTCTGGACCGGCGGGTCGTCCCCCCTCTGGACCGGCGGGTCGTCCCCCCTCTGGACCGGCGGGTCCCCCCTCTGGACCGGCGGGTCCCCCCTCTGGACCGGCGGGTCCCCCCTCTGGACCGGCGTGTCGCCCTCTGACCGCGGGTCGCCCCTCTGGACGCGGGTCCCCCCTCTGGACCGGCGGGTCGTCCCCCTCTGGACCGGCGGGTCGTCCCCCCTCTGGACCGGCGGGTCCCCCCTCTGGACCGGCGGGTCCCCCCTCTGGACCGGCGGGTCGTCCCCCCTCTGGACCGGCGGGTCCCCCCTCTGGACCGGCGGGTCCCCCCTCTGGACCGGCGGGTCGTCCCCCCCCTCTGGACCGGCGGGTCGTCCCCCCCTCTGGACCGGCCGGGCGGAGACCCGGCGGCCGTGGCGAGCGGCGCCGGGTCTCCGGCCGGCCGCCTCTAGCGTCACTTGGTTTCCGTGTTTCCATTAGCGAGCCGCGGCGCCTCAGACGGTCGGGGAGCGCCACCTTCAGGAGGACCCGGGCGCCGCGAGGAGAACCCGACATGACACCGGAGAACCTTCACAGCACTCATGTGCTCCTCCATCGTCATGGTGACGGCACCTCAAGAGCTCAACACGCTGTCATCAAGGACCACTTCCTGTTTGAACACAAGTGACCCACTTCCTGTTTGAACACAAGTGACCCACTTCCTGTTTGAACACAAGTGACCCACTTCCTGTTTGAACACAAGTGACCCACTTCCTGTTTGAACACTAGTGACCCACTTCCTGTTTGAACACAAGTGACCCACTTCCTGTTTGAACACAAGTGACCCACTTCCTGTTTGAACACAATTGACCCACTTCCTGTTTGAACACAAGTGACCCACTTCCTGTTTGAACACAAGTGACCCACTTCCTGTTTGAACACAAGTGACCCACTTCCTGTTTGAACACAAGTGACCCACTTCCTGTTTGAACACAAGTGACCCACTTCCTGTTTGAACACAATTGACCCACTTCCTGTTTGAACACAAGTGACCCACTTCCTGTTTGAAACACAAGTGACCCACTTCCTGTTTGAACACAAGTGACCCACTTCCTGTTTGAACACAAGTGACCCACTTCCTGTTTGAACACAAGTGACCCACTTCCTGTTTGAACACTAGTGACCCACTTCCTGTTTGAACACAAGTGACCCACTTCCTGTTTGAACACAAGTGACCCACTTCCTGTTTGAACACAATTGACCCACTTCCTGTTTGAACACAAGTGACCCACTTCCTGTTTGAAACACAAGTGACCCACTTCCTGTTTGAACACAAGTGACCCACTTCCTGTTTGAACACAAGTGACCCACTTCCTGTTTGAACACAAGTGACCCACTTCCTGTTTGAACACAATTGACCCACTTCCTGTTTGAACACAAGTGACCCACTTCCTGTTTGAAACACAAGTGACCCACTTCCTGTTTGAACACAAGTGACCCACTTCCTGTTTGAACACAAGTGACCCACTTCCTGTTTGAACACAATTGACCCACTTCCTGTTTCCTGTTTGAACACAAGTGACCCACTTCCTGTTTGAAACACAAGTGACCCACTTCCTGTTTGAACACAAGTGACCCACTTCCTGTTTGAAACACAAGTGACCCCACTTCCTGTTTGAATGTGTGTGTATGTGTGTGTGAGAGTCTGTGTGTGTGTGTCTTATTTGTTATTTATCTTTACATTATGTGTTTCTGGTGTAAACAAGACAAAGAGTTCTATGAGACATGAATATTATTTTATCTGATTGAACTCAGATCGATATCTTGATCGAATCTGTGTCTGAGTGGAACGCCTGTGACAGTGAGCAGCCCGCAGCGCCCTCTGGTGGTCATCCTTGAGGTTTACAGTTCTCTTTGTTTGCAGCTCGTCGTTCTTATTAAACGTTGATGTTCTGTGACGATGGCTCTGGGCTCAGCTGTCATGACGTCAGGCTTCACGTGCCGGGAAGTCGACTGATGACGCTTATCAGAATATATATATATATAGTCATATTATTATACATATTAATAGAACAACATAATATCAATATTAATATGTTTATAAATATTTACATACATACAAGTATAAATATGTATTTACTGTATACAAATATATATATATATTTATCTATTATTTATATACATAAATAATTATTAATTTAGAAAAACATATATATAAGTTTAAAAATTAAACATATTGATATATTAATGTAAATTCTGCATAAATATTGATAAATATATTCATATTCATATATACCTGCTAATACTTGAACTGTTTGTTGTAGCAAAACTCTTCATCCTTCATCCTCCATCTTTCATCCTCCATCCTCCATCCTTCATCCTCCATCATTCATCTTTCATCCTCCATCCTTCATCTTTCATCCTCCATCATTCATCTTTCATCCTCCATCCTTCATCTTTCATCCTCCATCATTCATCTTTCGTCCTCCATCCTCCATCCTTCATCCTCCATCATTCATCTTTCATCCTCCATCCTCCATCCTTCATCCTCCATCATTCATCTTTCATCCTCCATCCTTCATCCTTCATCCTCCATCATTCATCCTCCATCCTTCATCCTCCATCATTCATCCTCCATCCTCCATCCTTCATCCTCCATCATTCATCTTTCATCCTTCATCCTCCATCCTTCATCCATCCTTCATCCTCCATCATTCATCTTTCATCCTCCATCCTTCATCTTTCATCCTCCATCATTCATCCTCCATCCTCCATCCTTCATCCTCCATCCTTCATCCTACATCATTTATCTTTCATCCTCCATCTTTCATCTTTCTTCATCCATCCTTCATCCTCCATCATTCATCTTTCATCCTCCATCCGCCATCTTTCATCCTCCATCCTTCATCCTCCATTCATCTTTCATCCTCCATCCTTCATCCTCCATCATTCATCTTTCATCCTCCATCATTCATCTTTCATCCTTCATCCTTCATTGTAAAGTTTATAGCAGTTGAGACCTGAAGACAGAAAAAAAGTCTGGAGAACCCTCAGTCCCGTTAGTGTTCCTCCAGCTGGAGAACCCTCAGTCCCGTTAGTGTTCCTCCAGCTGGAGAACCCTCAGTCCCGTTAGTGTTCCTCCAGCTGGAGAACCCTCAGTCCCGTTAGTGTTCCTCCAGCTGAGAACCCTCAGTCCCGTTAGTGTTCCTCCAGCTGGAGAACCCTCAGTCCCGTTAGTGTTCCTCCAGCTGGAGAACCCTCAGTCCCGTTAGTGTTCCTCCAGCTGGAGAACCCTCAGTCCCGTTAGTGTTCCTCCAGCTGGAGAACCCTCAGTCCCGTTAGTGTTCCTCCAGCTGGAGAACCCTCAGTCCCGTTAGTGTTCCTCCAGCTGGAGAACCCTCAGTCCCGTTAGTGTTCCTCCAGCTGGAGAACCCTCAGTCCCGTTAGTGTTCCTCCAGCTGGAGAACCCTCAGCGCGGTCACTTCCGGGGCCTCAGGACCCTCAGCGCGGCGCTGCGTATCTCCTTGGTCCGGGCGCCGTAGACGACGGGGTTGGCGGCGGCGGGCAGCAGGATGTACAGCAGCCCCAAGGCGCTGTTGGCGTCCGTGGGGATGGGGATGCTGAGGTTGCGGGACAGGAAGCTGACGCTGCCCACCAGGTAGAAGCACATCATGACCATCAGGTGAGTTCCGCAGGTGTGGAAGGCCTTCCTGCGCTCCTCGCCGCCGCCCGCCGCCCTGCAGACGGCGCTCAGGATCTTGACGTAGGACAGGAAGATGAGCGGGATGTCCACGCCCACGAAGCAGACGATCACGGCGAGGCCCGCCGCGCCGCTCGCCGCCGTGTCGCCGCACGCCAGGCTGACCAGCGCCATGTGGTCGCAGTAGCAGTGGCGGATGGCGTTGGAGCCGCAGAAGCTTAGAGAAGCCGCCAAGGCGACCAGCGTCGCCATGACGCCGCCGCTGCGCAGCAGAGCGAAGAGCAGCAGCTTGGCGGCGGCGGACGCGCCCACCAGCTCGGAGTAGCGCAGCGGGAGGCAGATGGCGGCGTAGCGGTCCAGCGCCATGGCCAGCAGCAGCGTGGACTCCAGAGACGACAGGAAGTGGGTGAAGAACATCTGGGTCAGGCAGCCGGCCAGAGAGATGCGGTCGCGGCCGAAGACGAGGCCGAGCAGCAGGCCGGGCGCCACGGCGCTGGCCGACAGCACGTCCACCACGCACAGCGCCGCCAGCAGCAGGTACATGGGCCCGTGCAGCGCCGAGCAGCGCCGGATCAGGAGCAGCAGCGCGCCGTTGCCCAGCACCACCGCCAGGTAGGCGGCGCTGAGCGGCAGCGCCAGCAGCCAGCGGTGCTGCCGCAGCGCCGGGAACCCGCGGAACACAAAGCTGCTGTGGGAGGAGTTCCCCGGGGGCGCGGCCAACATGGCGCCCTGAGGAGACACGGGACGGCCACTCAGAGACTGGCCGTGACCGCAGGTCACGTGACTCGCTGTTTGAAGCCTCAAAGCTTTTAGAAATACAACTGCGATCATTTTATAGTTCTGACCACAAATCTCAATAATAACAAACAGTGAGAACAAAGGGCCTCCGCTGTGACTCGTGATCAGGCCGTCATGACAACATGCAGTCATTAGATCTCATATGTTCGTCGTGAAGCGACTTCCTTTGGCCTGAACGGGCCTTCGGGGACTCTGCCAGGCCCTGGCGTCGGTTCTGCCTCGACCTGCTCGTCACATTCTAACTTCTATACCTGCCATAACTATCATGATACAAGACCATCTCTACAATATGCCATGAACACCAGACTGGTCTCTTGATCTAGAATGGTAACATCTGTCGGTTCACTTGTGACCAACTTGTTCAACACTTAAATGTCAGTAATATTTGTGTTAATCCAGCCGGATATGAAAGGACATGGAGCCGTCATGAGGATCCACTCCGAGGGTTAGATGATCCAGAGGTCACCAGGAGGGACACAGCGGTACTGACACCTGGTCTCTGAAGCTCCGCCCCTTCTCGCTGTGAGCGCAGACCGTCAAAGATGTTTTATTGTGAAGGGCACCACTCCAACCTCACAGACGATTTCAATACGGTGACACGGATGCAGGTACGCCTTCCTTAGGGAGGACTTTTATTGTGAAACATCTTTTACATTTATTGAACAGAAGCTGAAGAGCGAACAACGACAAAGTACAACAACATTCTCTTAATTTGAGGAACGTTGTGCAATAGAAGTATAAAGTTCCTCTCCGTGGTAAATAATGATAAAATTACCTTTGAAGGTTGTTAATGAGGTCGTCTTGAAGCCCTGCTCCTCAGAAGGTTCTCTCTGCTCCTCAGAAGGTTCTCCCTGCTCCTCAGAAGGTTCTCTCTGCTCTTCAGAAGGTTCTCCCTGCTCCTCAGAAGGTTCTCTCTGCTCTTCAGAAGGTTCTCTCTGCTCTTCAGAAGGTTCTCTCTGCTCCTCAGAAGGTTGGCAGGAGGAACGTGGTCCGGTCTTCCTCTTGTACCCAAAGTCCAAACATCCCACAGGGAGACTGATCCCAAACGCAGCAGCACTCTGATTGGCTGAACCAGGTTGAACCAATTAAAACATCCCTGAGCCAATTAGAGGAGGTTCACCAGAGTTTAATCAACTAGCGCTTCATGTTTCCTGATATGTTTGACATGTTTATATGTTTTATATGTTTATGATTTATATGTTTGACATGTTTATATGTTTTATATGTTTATGATTTATATATTTGACATGTTTCCTTTATTCATATGAATACGCTTCAATATGCTCACAGCCGCATGTTTTATAGAATTAATGTTTCATATGATTTATGTTTTTTATGTTTTACTTGTTTTTTTATGTTTTTCATAATCCAGAGTCAACTCCAGGGTCAAGTCCTAAAACCAGAGTCAAGTCCGGAGTGAAGTCCTGAGACCAGAGGTAAGTCTTGAGCCAAGACAATCAAGTTCTGGGTTAAGTTCCAAGTCCAAAGTCCATCTTTATTTCCCAGTTAAGTCCTACGCTTTGACTCTTTAGTCCCAAACGAGTCAAAATGGACTCGTCACCAATCGTGAAGCGTCCGCCTGAAGTCCTTCGTTCGTTCTCCAGTCTCACGTCATGGAGTCGGTCCTGTGGCGCAATAAGCAGACAGTAACTCATTGTTCCCGCTGAGTTCAAACTATGAAATCTAATTAGCCGTTTGTCTCTTCAGACTTCTCTGTTGGCACTTTGTTGTCGTCGTTGCTCCAAGCCGATTGGCCCTGAGGTCACAACATGAGAGTCCGATTTCCTCTGAGACGCCCAGATTCATTATCTTCACCCGACTGCTGGGAGCTGCAGCCGTAATGACATTTACCACTTTAATGAATGAACATCCCAGGCGGCAGAAACTGTGTTTTCGCTAAAACAGAAACAAATCATTTGAGTCTTTTGTTGTTTTCTGGAAGAAAATGTACTTATTTACTGAAACCCTGAGAGGAAAGTGAGAGAAAGAAGTCTGGTCTCAAACGTTTTCTATCCTGAGTTTATGACTTGTACAGTGTAACGTCTAAAGAATGACCCCATCAGTGTTTAGATGAACAGGAAGTGACTATATGTGACTGAGGAGAAGTGCAAAGAGACCTGTCAATCACCTGGTAGCCCCGCCCCTAAAGCATCCACTGCTTTATGGTCTGTTTGACACTAAATTGAATTGAGATATTGTCGTATCTTCTTTGTTGATCAGCAAATAGTGATGAGATGATGATGGAGAAGAAAGTTCGCGCGACTCAGCACTTGATAAGAATACAAAGTTTATTCTCCAAGATACAGGTCAAAGACAGACGCCTAGAACGACTGGAGACTTTAAGGAATCGCATTGAGAAAGTCCGATGATATGGCCCCCTGCCACAGGTTATATAGATAAAGACAAAGGGGCGTTTACGTTAGACTCTAAAGGACGACCACATCTGTTGGGAAGGGGGTCAAGCGGGCTCATTGCCCCCACCCCACATGAACTCATTCTACACAATGGTCCCTCACCACAGAAACCTTGCGAGCCTCCTAATGCAAACCATCTGGTCCAACTCTAAACAAGGGTATTCTCTACCATGAACACCTTGTGGGCCTCTGAGCCCAGATCTATATCTATGGCTTTATCTTTAAGAGCTGTAATGCAAAATACACTACAATATAAACTCATGTTTACAATGTTTACTGAGGGAATAAATCAAGAGAAAAGCTTTACAATATGTACAGATAGACATCTCTGACCTTTGACCTCTAATCAGATTAGGAAAAACTTCTAAGAATTAGAAAAATACCTGTGGTGAGGAAGTTCAAGAAGTGGACCAGTGAGGCTCTGGAGGATCTACGGGCGTGCTTGGACTGTACTGACTGG
>NC_079407.1:617370-627370 GCF_029220125.1 Pseudoliparis swirei
GCTGGTGTTTCGTGGGGGGTACCCCTGTGGTGGGGTAGTCTGGTCGGTAGTCAGGCCGCGGTAGTCTGTTCGTGGTCTGGGTGGCCGCCTGGTCGTGGTAGTCTGGTCGTGGGTAGTCTGGTCGTGGTAGTCTGGTCGTGGGTAGTCTGGTCGTGGGTAGTCTGGTCGTGGTAGTCTGGTCGTGGGTAGTCTGGTCGTGGTAGTCAGGTCATGGTAGTCAGGTCGTGGGTAGTCTGGTCGTGGGTAGTCTGGTCGTGGTAGTCAGGTCATGGTAGTCAGGTCGTGGTAGTCTGGTCGTGGGTAGTCTGGTCGTGGGTAGTCTGGTCGTGGTAGTCAGGTCATGGTAGTCAGGTCGTGGGTAGTCTGGTCGTGGTAGTCAGGTCGTGGTAGTCTGGTCGTGGTAGTCAGGTCATGGTAGTCAGGTCGTGGGTAGTCTGGTCGTGGGTAGTCTGGTCGTGGGTAGTCAGGTCGTGGGTAGTCTGGTCGTGGGTAGTCTGGTCGTGGTAGTCAGGTCGTGGTAGTCTGGTCGTGGTAGTCAGGTCGTGGGTAGTCAGGTCGTGGGTAGTCAGGTCGTGGTAGTCAGGTCGTGGGTAGTCTGGTCGTGGGTAGTCAGGTCGTGGTAGTCAGGTCGTGGTAGTCAGGTCGTGGGTAGTCAGGTCGTGGTAGTCAGGTCATGGTAGTCAGGTCGTGGGTAGTCTGGTCGTGGTAGTCTGGTTGATTTTTCAAGTGGTGTGCACTGCAGACGTCCACTGAGAGATGTCAGTTAGACAGGCAGAGATTCGTGCTGCTACCTGTGTTTCAGATCGTGGAAACGAGAGGATAAATTTGGTGTCATCAGCATAGCTGTGGTCGGAAAAGCCGTGTGAACGAATGACAGAGCCGAGAGAATTTGTGTACAGAGAGAAGAGGAGGGGACCCCAGTTGTGAGAGAAGATGAGGGGACCCAGGACGGAGCCTTGGGGGACCCCAGTAGTGAAAGGGCAAGGTTCAGACACAGATCCTCTCCAAGTTACCCAGTAAGTGGGTTGAGGTAGGAAGCAACTACTGTGCAAAATGGGAATGACCACAAGTCAACATATATGACTTCATAAACAGACGCATGATGAATTCATTGATCGATGGCGAAAGCTACATCTCAGAGGAAAGAATCATTCGGTTGGTTTATCTGACCTGTGTTGTTTGTTACAATGATGACAGCAGGTGACATCAGCCCGATATCTCCAGTGGTAATGACGCCACATCACCTGACCTCAACGGTTTAAAGACGCAGAGACTGAGCTTCATCTCACTTCCAAAGCGGTCATGACTAGACAACAAGATGGATGTTAGGATTCACACATTGCCACTGTTCTGTCATTTATAATTATCTTCAATTCAGACTTTTTATTTGTATTTAACATCTAAACTGGTTTAATTTCAGCTATTCTAGAAGATGTTACAGTGTAAATTGTTTATCATGTGCACACTTGAATTGTTATGTTGTGGATCAAAGGGATGATGATGATGATGATGATGATGATGATGACGATGAACTCCACACAGGTTTCATCTTTCACTTTTGGTGCCTACGTTGATGTTGGGCTGTTTAAATACTTATGTTTCATGATTATGATGTGTTTTTATGTTGTCATTGTGTTCACCAACGTGCTGCTCATCGTGGTGATCTGCATGAACAGAAGCTTACATGAACCCATGTACCTTTTCCTCTGCAGCCTGTGTGTGAATGAGCTGTTTGGGAGCACAGGGTTGTTTCCATTCCTTCTGGTTCAGATCCTCTCAGACTTTCACACGGTTTATGCTCCACTTTGTTTCCTGCAGATTTTCTGTTTGTACACTTATGCAAATGTACAATTTTATAATTTAGCTGCGATGTCTTATGACAGATATCTTGCTATTTGTTATCCTCTACAATACAACATTCAGATGTCATTGAATAAGGTTACCATGCTTATTGCTGTATCATGGTTAATCCCAGTTCTTAATATTGTAGTCATGATTTCTTTGACTGCATCTTTACAGCTGTGTGGGGAAATTATTGACAGAGTGTTCTGTGACAACTATTCTATTGTGAAACTGTCCTGTTATGACACGACCGTCAACAACATCTATGGACTCATGTACACTTTCATTGTATTATTTGCTCTTGCAATAATAATCTTCTACTCGTACGTGAGGATCCTGAGAGTTTGTTTCTGTGGGTCCAAACAGACCCGACAGAAAGCGGTCAGTACCTGCACCCCTCACCTCGCCTCCCTGCTCAACTTCTTCTTTGGGTGTTTCTTTGAAATAATACAAAGCAGATTAGATATGAACAGAGCACCCATTATGTTGCGCAACTTTTTATCTTTATACTTTCTCACTTTCCAACCGCTCTTTAACCCTTTCATGTACGGGCTGAATTTGACAAAAATCCGCATCATTTGTAAAAGTCTTGTCTTTGGTCAAATGTAAGGCACTGTTGAAAGCCACGGAATTTGTTTCCTGAGCTTCAATAATGTGAAAATGCCCTGTGACTATGTCGGCCTATGTAATCTGAGGTGTAAAATAAAAAGTGAAAAACTAATGTTTGAATCTTTGAGGGGCAATCCGTCAAGTTTGTAGTGTTTCGAATTTACAGAAAGGATTCATCTTGAGATGCAAGATGAATTGTGCCCTAAAATATCTTTTATAACTGTAGAAACACACTGAATAGAGGGACCTTTACAGTTCCTGACATGTAAATGTGTCGCACATTGTAGACAGCTAGATCAGTCAGACAATAACATAATCTTTCCATATGTGAAGAAGTCTTTGAAGCCTTATATTGCCTTTTCATTTAGCACTTGAGTTTATTTGATATGTTGTTCTATCTACTGTATATGAAGCAGTTTTTGAATTCAAGATGTTGTACAAATAGTCCAATAAACATCAACAAACTACAAGTTGTTCTGGTAACACTTTCTATTACACACATGAAAGATTCTTATAGCGTTGTATACTAATACATATTTATAATGCATTATTTCAATATGCAGAATTATTCACATTAGAAAGCATTTTATGAAGAATTCTAAAGTCATTATAAGCCAATGAAAAATGATACATTGGCACGGTACATATCATGGGCACATAAAAACAGTGTATGTTATTTTATATGGGACAAACAGCCCAAATTCAAAAACTCGCCACAATCATCACTAAAATGAAAATCACCACTGGGACCACTATGTGTACATTGTGTGTGAAATGTTGTGCTTGGAAAGAGAAATCTGGCATTTTGCCTTAATTTCAAACATTTTATCCAGTCAGAACCCCGCATGGCAGCTGGCCCATACTCTAATTCTCCCTCCACCTCGAAGCCTTGTGCTGACCAGCTGTCTCCGATGTTCACACATCTTAAACACCTCCCTTGAGGTTCACCGACCCACTCCTGGACCGCCTGCTGTACGTCGTGTCCCGTCGCCATCCCGTCCGGCTCCAGTCCAGTTCCCAGTGTCCCGTCGCCGTCCGGCTCCAGTTCCCAGTGTCCCGTCGCCGTCCCGTCCGGCTCCAGTTCCCAGTGTCCCTTCACCACCCCGTCCGGCTCCAGTCCAGTTCCCAGTGTTCCGTCGCCGTCCGGCTCCAGTTCCCAGTGTCCCGTCGCCGTCCCGTCCGGCTCCAGTTCCCAGTGTCCCGTCGCCGTCCCGTCCGGCTCCAGTTCCCAGTGTCCCATCGCCGTGCCGTCCGGCTCCAGTTCCCAGTGTCCCTTCACCACCCCGTCCGGCTCCAGTCCAGTTCCCAGTGTGCCGTCGCCGTCCGGCTCCAGTTCCCAGTGTTCCGTCGCCGTCCCATCCGGCTCCAGTTCCCAGTGTCCCATCGCCGTCCCGTCCGGCTCCAGTTCCCAGTGTCCCTTCACCACCCCGTCCGGCTCCAGTTCCCAATGTCCCGTCGCCATCCCGTCCGGCGCCAGTTCCCAGTGTCCCGTCGCCGTCCCGTCCGGCTCCAGTTCCCAGTGTCCCGTCGCCGTCCTGTCCGGCTCCAGGACAAACTATACCCCTCCAGGTCAGCGTATACCCCAGGGGGTAAACTGTCCTAGGACATCCTATACTCAACATGTGTCATTTTCGATGTGTCATGAAGTTGAAATTTGAGTAATAATAACAATGTTAGTGTTGGTGTAGCAAGCTAGACAGTTTAATCCAATCTGATACAACTAATCAATAACTCTCTTGGAATGAAAACAATATGTCAGACTGTACAAATACACCAGAATGCATAATAACAACATAAGCTGGCCCAGGAGCCTTGGCTGTGTGGACACTCTGATTAGCGACCAAAGACGAAGGTTTGTGAGCTCATGGAGAACCTAATGGAGCAGGTCACCGCATTCCACCGGCCTCCCACCCACAAACAAATGGCCAACGGGAACGTGACAAACGAACACTCAAAGAATCTCTTAGTAACTTGTCAATGACCAAAGAAACAACTGGGACCAGTTGATCTGGAAGCTACCATCTTCGCTCTGTGACCTCTGCTCAAGGCCTCCTCTTGCTCTCCGTCCCTCACGTCCGTTTGGAAATGGGGAAAAGAGGTTTTAAGTTTGCTGCTCCTGCGGCTTGGAATGTGCTGCAGACAGACCTGGGTCTCCGGGAGCCGGTCTCCTTAGGTGTTTTTAAAAATAGATTGAAAATATTGGAGGGAAATTCATCTAGCTGTAGATGTTTTATATGACGGAGGTATGTGCTCCTGTGTAAACTGGGTTGTGTTGACTTGAGTCTTAGTTTTGGTTTTATTCATGCTGTGATTTTGTTTTTCGTTTTTTATATTGTCTGTCACTGTTTTATGTTGTATTGTATGGAACTTTGTGTGACGTGCTGCTGCTGCTGTCTTGGCCAGGACACTCTTGTAAAGGAGATTTTTAATCTCAATGAGGCATTTCCTGGTTAACCCTTGTGTTGCCTTAGGGTAATTTTGACCCGAATCAATATTACACCCTCCCCCCGCTTTAGGATTAATTTGACCCCATTCAATGTTTAATGTCGGTGTTCTTTCGGTAGTCAACAAACAAACATAAAGTGCCTCACACTTAAACTTGGAAAACAATATTAATTCTAATAGTTTTCTGGAGGTTTTAATTGCTGGCGTCAAATTGAACCCAAAGGGTAAAATATGTTAGTAAATATAAAGGTAACAGGAGGGTGAAACATTGAATCGGGTCAAAATGACCCAAAGGCGGGGGGAGGGTGTAATATTGATTCGGGTCAAAATGACCCTAAGGCAACACAAGGGTTAAATAAATTTAAAATAAAATGTAAAAAATCCCTGGAGTTCTGTTTGTCTATCTCACTTCTGTGCATGCATCAACCAAGTGCACGCCCATTGAGGTCCTGTATGGACGGAAGGCCAAGCTTCCTATGGACCTCAAACCCTCATAAAATGACACTGAGAACCCCATTCCTCTTTCAGATGATGCCAATCCTGATGTTCTGGATACACTGACAACCATTCATAAAAAGCTCCACTCAACCGTCAGCACCAACATCCATTCTGCCCAGGATCACCAGAATCGGGACTTTAATCACCGACACAACAGCAAAACATAAATCACTGCTGGCTTCATCGTCTAGGTCAGGAACCTTTTTGACTGGGAGAGCCATGAAAGCCAAATATTTCTAAATATATTTCATTGAGAGCCATATAGTATTTTTAACGTATAAATTAAATATGTCTTGCTTTTAATGCGACTTCTGGTGCTGCATGATGCTAGGGGGCGGGGGGGGGGGGTTCCCATAGGTTCCCGACCCCTGGTCTAGATCAAGAATCGGCCCCGCATTAATCGCATGGGTTCAAAGACGGAACCTGGCTGGATTGGACCCGGGTTAATTGTGGAATCCTTGACCAAAGGACGAGTAAAACTTAAGAAAAATAAAACTGACAAAAAAACTGAGGAACACCGACCACACCAGCAGCCTTTAGCTTTAGCGGGATGAAGAGGCTTCTCCAGCACCCCAGGCCCCCGATGATTCTCGCAGTGACTCTGCCAATGACCCTCAAAGACCACGTGGAGAACCAGACGATGACGTCTACATCTCATGGAAACACAAGCAGACAAAGACTTTCAACCCACTTCCAAATTCAGGAAGTATCTTAGCACTACTCTTGGCCTTCCATGTGGTTCGGTTGTGTACTGTGGACGCACAAAGGACCTTGGACCACCACGTCATACGTATAAAATCAAAGTCGTCCACTACATGAACACTGATAGGGCGACAGGACTAAGAATACGTGAACACCTCTGGCATCTCTCTTCATGGCGTCTGGGCAACTGATGCGGAGATCTTGGCCCCGGCGAATCGGTTCAGTTGCGACGTCGTCATCCACACAAGTGGTGACTCCATGTATCGGGTAACTTATCCCGAAGCTTTGATCTGCAGCCATCAACAGAACATGAACTTCATCTGGAAAACAAGGACGGTCATCTTGATGTCGTTATCAGTGATTGATTCTGGACATTTATATTGTGGCGAGGACTTGCTCGTCTTAGAGGTTGAAGTTTCAGGACGTTGTAATCTTTGATCTCAGTGGAAGTCAAATATGTTTTCAAGCCACTGACCCTCTGATTGAAGGATGACCCCGCTCTTCCACTGAGCCAAAGTCGCCCACAGTCCGATGTTGACCTCAGATGCTCCACTTGTAAGAATCTGAATGTCACAATTCATATCCAACAGTTCCTAAGCAGCAGAACTAATGTGTCCGTCCAGAGGCCGTCTCAGAGGTCTGAGGGGACGACCTTACCGGTCCCCTCTGGACCAGTGGAACCAGAGCTCTGCTCGGACTGATTGGTCTCACTGGTTAACGGCTCGGACTAATTGGTGGAAACTGTGTGTGATGTGAAGGAGGCTCGGGGACAAACATGTTGACACAAAGTGACCTTTGACCTGAGGGACTTCATTAATGAGCATCAGTGATGTAACTTCCCTCACACAGGTGTGGAGGGAAGTTACATCAGAGGAAATTGAGTTGTTATTTAGTTTGAGCATCAACTTAGTTTATCAGAACTTTAAAAAAAACTAATATTTTCATAATAACTAATAAAATGTGTAAAAATCAGAGAATTGTGACCAATTGTGCAGCTTTTGAGGAAGTATTGATTGAATAGTTCTACCCACCAGTAGTCAGCTCACGACTTACTAATCACTGATAATCACTAATAATCACTAATCACTGATAATCACTGATAATCACTAATAATCACTAATCACTGATAATCACTAATCACTGATAATCACTAATCACTAATAATCACTAATCACTGATAATCACTAATCATCACAAATCACTGATAATCACTGATAATCACACATGGAGCACGCGGTGAGACAAGCGTCGCTGCTGTTGTCGAGATGAAGTCCAAAGTCTCTCAGCCCAGGTCCTCAAGGACTCACATCAGCTGCAGGAAGACATGGAACCAGATCCGCCCTGAGGCCCGTTTCTGATCTGGAATCAACATGAGATGAACTTCCAGACCCGTAAAGACCTCACTCTACGTTAGCTAATGCCCCCATGCTGCGCTGTTCCTGCCACTGATTGTTTGAGTGGTCAGTGTGAAACCTCAGCGAGCCTCGTTCTGCTGGCCGGTGCCGGGCGGGGAGCTTCATGGTGGTGAGGCTCGCACTCCTTTAGTGTCAGATATATAAACCCAAAGGGGCTGATTCAATTGGCTGCTGGTTATTTCATGTCTCATCAGCATTCTTCACACACACACGGTGCACATTACAGATACGTGAAGGTAAACACAGTGTGCAGCACACCTGTCCGCTCCGCGGTGGTCTACCTGTTCATCACGTCCACTTTGACTGAAAGTCCAGTTGAGACATGTTCAGCTCAGATGTTTAATCCTCTTCCATGTTGGCATCTGGCAGCAAAATACAAAAACAAACGGACTGGACTCCCTGGCGCCTCAGCGTAGAAGAAGCAGCAACAAGGACCCGTTGGCTCAGGAGCGCCCCCTGCAGGGCGGCAGAGGACTAGCACCTCACCCTGCGGCTTTATTTACCATCAGCAAACTAAATATGTCCCTTACAAACATTAAAGTGTAAAGGTTAAAGACCTTAGCAGACTGTGGAACATCAGGGCAAATAAACATATCTGCAAACATTATATTGGCGACATGCAGAGATACGGCAACCCGCACGGGCCAATCGCATCAACCCAGCTTGTGATGGATTGCGCAATCAGAGGCTCGTCGCCTCAGCTCTCGTTTCTTCTGTTTGAACAGGAAAGAGACAAATTCAGCGATTTTGACTATAAAATGTTTGAAATGTGTCCTACATAAAGATCGGTGGACAAATATTAATATAAATGTGATGTTATCATTATTTTTTTTAAATTATTATTCTTTTTCCTCATGATGACAGGTGAGGTCCCATGACCCACGTCCCTGCTGTCGGGAGCCTGCTGGGCTCCGAGAACATCGGAGAACATCGGAGAACCTTGAGAACAACAGTTTGAGGAAAGAAACAAACTCACCTGAGGTCCGTTCTGCTGGGTCCTGATGGGTCCTGATGGGTCTTGTTCTGTCCTGATGGGTCCTGATGGATCTTGTTCTGTCCTGATGGGTCCTGATGGGTCTTGTTCTGTCCTGATGGGTCCTGATGGGTCTTGTTCTGTCCTGATGGGTCCTGATGGATCTTGTTCTGTCCTGATGGGTCCTGATGGGTCCTGATGAGTCTTGTTCTGTCCTGATGGGTCCTGATGGGTCCTGATGGGTCTTGTTCTGTCCTGATGGGTCCTGATGGATCTTGTTCTGTCCTGATGGGTCCTGATGGGTCTTGTTCTGTCCTGATGGGTCTTGTTCTGTCCTGATGGGTCCTGATGGATCTTGTTCTGTCCTGATGGGTCCTGATGGATCTTGTTCTGTCCTGATGGGTCCTGATGGGTCCTGATGGATCTTGTTCTGTCCTGATGGGTCCTGATGGGTCTTCTTCTGTCCTGATGGGTCTTGTTCTGTCCTGATGGGTCCTGATGGATCTTGTTCTGTCCTGATGGGTCCTGATGGGTCTTGTTCTGTCCTGATGGGTCCTGATGAGTCTTGTTCTGTCCTGATGGGTCCTGATGGGTCTTGTTCTGTCCTGATGGGTCCTGGTGGATCTTGTTCTGTCCTGATGGTCCTGATGGGTCTTGTTCTGTCCTGATGGGTCCTGATGGGTCCTGATGGGTCTTCTTCTGTCCTGATGGGTCCTGATGGATCTTGTTCTGTCCTGATGGGTCCTGATGGGTCTTGTTCTGTCCTGATGGGTCCTGATGGATCTTGTTCTGTCCTGATGGGTCCTGATGGGTCTTGTTCTGTCCTGATGGGTCCTGATGGATCTTGTTCTGTCCTGATGGGTCCTGATGGGTTCCGCTGGGTCCTGATTGGTCTTGTTGGGTTCTGCTGGGTCCTGATTGGTCTTGTTGGGTTCTGCTGGGTCCTGCATGGTCTTATTGGATCCTGTTGGGTTCTGTTTGGTTCCTTTTGCTTCCATGTTGACGATTCGGCTGGTTGAACTAAGTTTATCTGGTAAAACAATGAAGAGCAGAAACTGATGCGCTTGAAGTTTAACACATACACACATATATATATATATAAATATATATACACACATATATATATACACATATATATATAAATATATATCCACACACATATATATATACACACATATATATATACACACATATATATATATATACACACATATATATACACACACATATTATATATATATACACACACATGTATATACACACATATATACACACATATATATATATATAAATATATATACACACACATATATAGATACACACATATATACACACACATATACATATATATATATATATATACACACATATATATATATATATACACACATATATATATAAATATATATACACACACATATATATATAAATATATATACACACACATATATATATATATATACACACATATATATACACATATATATATAAATATATACACACATATATATATACA